>NW_025765644.1:0-130119 GCF_003918875.1 Haliotis rubra
ATATTCTTGTACCGTGTTGATGCTGTGAATGTGTAGGGACCGTCTCACTGTGTCACCCATATTCTTGTATCTTGTTGATGCTGTGAATGTGTAGGGACCGTCTCACTGTGATAACCCATATTCTTGTATCTTGTTGATGCTGTGAATGTGTAGGGACCGTCTCACTGTGTCACCCATATTCTTGTACCGGGCTTTTAAGCCCGATTTGACCCGATTTACGGCAGTATTTCACGCTGCGGGTGTTTGTTATGTTTCGTACATCGACCACAGGGTTTGGTTGTTGCTATGGATTGAAAGCCCTGTGTCTTGGCTTTCACGTCATGTGCAACACGTGCTGGTGTCGTCACGTTTTCCAACCCTTAAAGCCCCCCGAAGCTACGCCGCATGCATGTGACGGGAGCCAAAACAGCTCAGATTTCATATCACAAGGGGTTTGATCTCTGCATTCCGCTTGCCCTAATTGTCTCACACCCGGAGAAAGGAACATATGCACGCATATCATATATGAAAATGTTGCCACGGGCATGAAGCACCTGAGATTGTCACGGGGTCGACGTGGGGCACCTGGTTGGACGTCTACGTCAATTTTTGGCCATCTGTTATAGACATGTCTTTTTACCAAGAAAAGAGCCTTGTTCGGCGAGCATCATTTAAACGTCGCGTGGACATTGAATATACACAACCCATTGACATGTTGGACATCCACGTGAAGCTGGTTCCCAGGGCTGGTTCCCAGGGGGCTAACTGGTGGTACCATCAGAAATCCTCATGTGCTGGTTGTGGTCCCAAAAGGTGGCATCCAGACGGCGTCGCAACATCCTCTTCAAGCGCCGGTTTGCCTCCTCCATCTTCGCTTGTAGGCAGAGACCGTCATGTTCCTTGGTTTTACACTCGGGAACAGACTTCCTATCACTGCTCTGGAGCCCGGCCGTTTCCACCGAAGGTAGTCCAGAAGATCCAGCAAGCCCTCAACCAGGTTCTGAGGATCAGTTGACGCCGACACGTTGTTCTCTCCCACTTGAAAGAAAACAATGCCCTGAAAACCTGCATCAAGGGCATCCACCTCTGCTTTCATCCGAGCGACAGTCGCCCCTCCGATCCCACGCACGGAAGTGATGATGCCACGTGGTGGGGGGACAGACTTGATCAAGTCGCCGCACGAAGCTATGTCCCAGGACGGCACAGTGGACTGGCTTTGAAACAGGACCTTTAAAAGGTGTGTAGGCCATGGCTTGAATGAAGTTTTCAACAATGATGTCTGACAATGAGTTGTGTCAAACAATGTAAGCACAAGTGCAGTGATGCTCGTGATGATGATGATTTGGGGTTTAACGTCGGCTTTTAGCTGTAGCCAATGTCGCCGACGGGGTAGGTGGTAGGTAAGATAATAATAAATAGGTTTAAAATAAGGAGTAAACCACCGTACCCAAAAAAATATAAATGATGGGGCATTAACCTAAGTGGGATTTTGAAGTGAAAAACTTTAAAAACATGAAAGAAATAAATAAAAAGCCGATATTATGAAGGGAAAGGGAGAGAAAAAGAAAAAGCAATACACTTAAATTTATTAGTGGTAAGAGATAGAGTTATAACTAAATAGTAATGGTGAAAATGTTGGGCCTATGGTGGTGGGGGTGGGGGTGGGGGTAGTGGGGAGGAGATGATAAGGAAGTATAGCATAGTGGGGCATGTATAGGAATGCAGGTAAGCTGCATAATTAATATAAGGGGATTTAATAAGGAAAGAAAAATGGATTAAGTTGGTTGGGGGTGGGGATTGGGGGTAAGGGAGCGAAGAAGGCTGTGGGTAAAGGGCCGTGGCTGTCGGTAAAGATTGGAGGTAAGCTGGCTTGGGTGGATGGCATTGACCTTGCGTTAGAGGGGTTGGGTTGGTTTGTTTACGTTTTAGTGGACTGTGATTGGCTAGGGGATTGGCGCGGACCTGGCAGCGGATTTAGAGCACTATAGATGAATGAAATTGACTCCCAGGTCTAAATGAGTAGGCATGTGCTGGTGATAGAGTGATAGTATGGGTAAATTGAATTTTGACGCCTGATCTAAATATATAAGCTAGAAGTGAGTGGTAATGAGAGGGTTTGTTTGGGAGGTTCTAAATTTTTTGGAGTAAGTTAGAGTTTTCAAGGAAGGTGACTATGGCATGGAATATATTGGGTGGGTTGTGGGGGTTGAAAAGGAGGTGTATGTTATTGTGGTATTTCGTGGGAATGTTGTTGTGTAATTGCTTAATGTTTGTTTGTTGCAGCTGGCAGTGTGTGAATATGTGGTTTATGTCTTCCTGTGTGTTGCAGTGTGTGCATAATCCGTCTGGATGTCTGTTTTGTTTATAGAGTGTGTGGTTTAAGTTAGTGATGCCTGTGATTAATCTGGTTATTGCCGTGTCAATGTTTTTGATGTTTGAATATGTGGGAATTTTTCTTATTGGGGATTTAATAATGGATGTGACCCAGGTTGATCTGTTTGTGTTGATGTTGTGTTGAAAGTTGGTATTTGATATGTTTGTTTTAATGAGTTTTTTTATTTCTGATTTGGATGTGTGGAAGTTGAGGTTTGGTGATATATGGGATGTGGCGAGTTTGGCTGCTGTATCGGCGGTGTCATTCCCTGTGATGTTTGAGTGGCTGGGGATCCATGTGAATGTGATATTTTTGTTTGAGCGTGTGAGTGAGTCTGTTTGGATTATTATATTGTGTATGAGGTCTGGGCGCGATTTAGAATGCATGTTGTGAAGTTGTTTGATAGAATTGAGTGAATCGGACAGTATAAGGAAGTTTGTTTGGGGAAGGGAGGGTATTAGGTGTAGTGCAGTGAGAATAGCAGTGAGTTCGGCAGTGTTTATTGTGGTGTAGTTGGTATAGTGGAAATTTGTTGTGATGGGAGGGGTTTGTTGAACGTGTATGCCTAGGCCTGTGGGTTTGTTAGTGCTGACTGATGCATCTGTATATATGTGTGTGTGATTGGGGTAGTTTGTATTTAAGTAGTTGTTTGTGGAATTAGTTATGGTGGTTTGACGGGTGTTTTTAGGTAGTTGTTTGAGGATTGTGTCAAGGGACATGTCTGTGATGGGTGGGGTTTGTCGTGAATGTAGCTTGTAATGGGAGGTGTGTGTTGTATGGTGATTAGCTGTTGTGCATGTAGCAGACTGTATAGGTGGGTAAGGCATGATGCTTTAAGTGGGTTTGATTTGAATTTTTTAAGTGTAGATTTTTTAATGTTTTTATATTTGTTTGTGATTAATTTAAATATGGGGTTGTGTTGGGCCCCAGCCCAGTAAGTGAGTGTGGTTTGGTTTATTCTTTGTGTGATTGAAGAGGTGCCTGTGAGAAGAAGTAGTGTGTTAAGAGAGGTACCACTACTCGCGCCGAGGGCTAGTTTAAGGGCTTTAAATTGGATGGAATTAAGTTTTTGGAGATTATGGGAGGTGAGGTTGTGGAGAACCGGTGCGGCGTAGTCCAATCTCGATAATATGAGAGTTTTGTATATATTAATGAGGGTATGTTTGTCGGCACCCCAGTTTGTGCCGCTGATGGCTCGCATTAAGTTAAGATCTTTTTGACATGAATTGACCAAGTTATTAATGTGGGGTGTCCATGTCATGTGGTGGTCGAAAGTTACTCCTAGAAATTTCGCTTCTTTTTTTAATTCAATTTCTTGGTTGTTTAAGTGTAGTTTGGGGGTATAATTTTGCATATGCTGTCTTTTGAATAATATGCCCACGGTTTTTTTAACGTTGATGTGGAACCCCCAATTTTGGGCCCAATTTTGAATGGCAATTAGCATTTTTTGAATTTTGAGTGATGCCTGTTTAACTGAGGTTGAGGAAGTCCAAAATGAAATATCGTCTGCGAATTTGGCTGTAGTGATTTCAGGCCATTTATCTGGAAAAATGTCATTAATCATAAAGTTGAATAAAGTTGGGGATAGTATGCTCCCCTGGGGGGTTCCATTTTCTAGAGGGTATGGGTCCGAGATGGTGTTGTGAGATTTGATTGTTATTTGTCTCTCGTTTAGAAAAGAGTGAATGAAATTTAGTAATCGACCGTGAATGGCATGTTTTTGAAGTTTTTGTAGAAGGCCGTTATGCCAAACCATGTCGAATGCCTTGCTGAAGTCAATAAAAATGGCCATAGTGTATTGTTTCTGTGCTTGTGCTACTTTAACATCTTGTTCTAAATGTAGAATGTGGTCTAAAGTTTGTCGATTTGGAGTAAAGCCGCTCTGGTCCTCCTTAAGTAAGTTGTTGGTTAAAATAAGGTGTTTGAGCCTGTTGTTTATAATTGTTTCAAGGGTTTTACAGAGGTGGGAGGTAAGTGAGATCGGGCGGTATGAATCAGGCTCGTTCTTGGGTTTCCCTGGTTTGAGGATTGGTACCACTCTGGCTGTTTTCCAGCTGTTTGGGATAGTTCCTGTGGTCCAGATATGGTTGAAGAGGGTGAGTGTGAGGTTAAGCATGTTGGGAGGTAGTTTATTTAGTATTGTGTATGTGATGGTATCTGGACCTGGGGCTGAGGCTGATTGTTTGTTTTTGAGTGCAGATTTGAGTTCATGTATGTTGATTATTTTATTTATGGGTTTGTCTGTGTGGGGAGGTTGTGGGGTATAAGGGGGGTGGTTTTTAATAGTGTTTTGGAAGGTGGGTGGGTAGTTGGTGGAGCTGCTTGTAGCCGAGAAGTGGGCAGCAAGTGCATTTGCTTTGTCTTTGTTTGTGGTTTGGTCCGGAAAGGTAGGTGAAATGTTTTTTTGGGAAATGCCCTTTATGGCTTTAAATTTATTCCACAAGGTCCGGGGCCTTCGATGAGATTGCCTGAGGGTAGAACAGAAATTTCTCCAATGGGTGATTTTTGCTGCCTTGGTAATTTGTTTAGTTTTGTTACGTAGTTGTTTAGCTAAATGTAATTTTGAGCGGTCCCTTTTTGATTGATTTAGGGCCTTTGTTCTAGCCTTTCTGGCATTTATAATTTCATGGCTCCACCACGGGACTGTTTTTTGTGCAGGGTTGGGCCGATGAAAAGTAGGGATGCATTTGTCTGTGATATTTAGAATTATGTTTGCAAGATTGCTGTTAAATGTGTTTATGTCGGGGCTGTAGATGGCTGAGGTATTTACTTGCTTGCATAATGTTTTGAATTTTTCCCAGTCTGCTTTGTTAATGTTGTATCTGGTTTCTGTGGGTGTGGGTGGGGGAGTGGTGGTTGCATGGGTGGGAATGTGTGAGGTAATGGTGATTTTGATGGGGCAGTGGTCACTGCCCCAGGTGTCGGTGTGTACCTCCCAGATACAAGCTTGTGTTAGGTTGGGGTGGTGAATGTGATGTCTATGGCTGTGGGTGTTTGGAGGTGGGAGAGGGGGTAACGGGTGGGTTGATTGTCATTTAAGGAAGTTAGGTTGTGTTGGTCTAGCCAGTCGGCGAGGCGGGTTCCGTTAATATCAGTGTGGGGTCTTGTGCCCCACAGTGGGTGATGTGCGTTAAAGTCTCCGAGTAAAATGGTACTGGGAGCTATGAATTTAGACAGTATTGCCAAATCTTGGGGGGTGATTTTGATAGTAGGGCTTCTGTAAACGTTAATAATTGTGATTTCTTTGTTGTTTAGTTTAGTGTTGATAGCCAGGACTTCTAGATTGGTTACGGGAATTTGCAAAATGGTATAATTTAACTTCTCTGCAATGTAAATGCCCACCCCTCCGCCAGGGGGGCCTGGGTAATTATGTGGCCGAGGTCTATCTTTCCGAATGAAATTGTAGCCTGGTATTTTGAAGGCGTTTTTGGGTGACAGTCTGGTTTCTTGCAGAGCCATAATGTCGGGGAAATTTTGTTGTGGGCGATGAGTGTCTTGAGCCTCATGCCCATGCGCCTGGAGGCTGTTGCAGTTCCCACTGTATAAGTGCCATGGTTACTGTAATTTGAATAGGAGTTTAATAAATGCCATGGCGTGGGGCATGAATTTGGGAGAAGGTAGATTTGGTGCTTTAGTAGTTTAGTGGTTGGTATTTAAAAGGGGTTTTTGATGGCGATGAGGAGACTGGCTAGACTTTTGCGGTACAGTTTAGATTTGTGTGCGATAGAGTGTAATTTTTTTGCTGTGGGTTTGTCCATTAGTGCGGCCATAATGACAAATTCCACTATTTTGTTTAGGTTTTGGTTGACCTTTGTGGTGTGAGTGTTAGTGTGGGTTTGTGGGCTGGGGCTGTGTTATTTAGTGTGGGGGTTGAGTTTGTTTGTGGGTAGGGGGTTGGTGGCTTGTGTTGGGAGGTGTTTGGGGAGGGAGGGTTGGTGGGTTTGGATGGGGGCGGTGCAGTCTTTGGGCGTGTTTGTTTGGGTGGGGCAGTTGGGATGGGTGTGGGGAGGAGGGGTTGTTTGGGTGGAGGGTTTTGTGGCAGGATTGGGATGGGTGTGGTTTGGGTGGGCTGGTGGAGCGTGTAGGTTTGGTGGTTGGTTGGGGGACGGTGTTTGCTGGGTTTTGGTGAAGGTGGGGGTGAGTAGAGTGACGAGTTGGGGTAGAGGCGAAGATGAGGTAGGCTGAGAGGAGGAGACACGAGCATGGGATGGACAGGCCTGAGAAGCCACATGGAATGGAAGAGCCCACAAAGGGACCCAACAGGAAGCACGGACATGAGACAGGACATGAGGAAATGGAAAGGAACGGAACGAAAAGGAAGAACACATGGATGGAACCAGACACACGGACAAGGAGGGTGGAAGAAACACACACACGGACCCACGAAGCCGGATGGATATAACGGATAGATGTCTGGCATGTGGAGGACCCATGGACATGGACAGCACAGTGGAACGTCCACAACTGGAGACCACGAGCCATGGAAGGAGGCAGGACACGGAATGGACAGAGCCTGAAGGAGGATGGACAAACACAGGAAGGAATCAAGACATCCGAACTGGATGGATGGAGGGTGGAACACGGGAGGAGGCTGGGGAGGCCAAGGATGGAGGATGGGAATGCAAAGACAGGAATGAAGACACACAGGAGAGGAAAGCAGGTATAAAGAGACAAAGAGGAAGGAGAAACCCAAATATGGAGAATGAATAACAGGAAGGGCATGGTGGACACACGACTTGAAGATGTGGAAGAGGGAAGGAAGGAAATGGAGTGATATAGAATGATGGACAGTGGGTGTATATGACATGAAAATGGAAAAGTGGAAATGAATGGAAGACGAAATGACCAAATGGAGGAAGGACAGCTTAAAGGATGGATAATATAATGGAATAAATAAATAAAAAATATGGATGGAACGACACGAAAAATATAAATGGAGGAATGGAATAAAAGGAAAGGATAGAAATGGAATAGTGGAAAGAAATAAAGGAAAAAGGAAATAAAATAGTATGGAATAAGGAAGCAGCAGGGAAAAAAGAGGTAGAATGAAATAGATGAGGGATGGGGAAAATAAATATGGGGTGGATGGAAGGAATAAAATATAGGATTTGGATTGCTTCAGAAGCAGTGAGATAAGGAGAAAATAGCGCGGCGTGGATGAATAATAAACATGGAGGGGTGTGAAATGGTGAGGAGGTGAGAGGTAGATCAAGGTGGGACGGCTGGCCTGAAAGTTTGAGTGGAAGGAGGTGCAAAGATGTAGCTGAGCTTATTGGGATGGAATGAGTGTCCTAGTGGATAAATGAATTTTGTATGGAAATGGAAATGGGGTTGAAGGATACGTGTTGGGGAATGGATAATGGAATAAATGGATTGGGTGGAGAGAGGGAAGTTGAATGGTAAAATGGAATAATGTTAGGGTGGAGTGGATTGGAACAGAAGGAGTATGGATTTAGTCTGGAATTAAGAAATTACAAGTGTATAATCCATCTTGGATGTATTTTGTTTTGTAAAGTGTGTGGTTGAGGTTTGTGATGCCTGTGATGAGTCTCTGTTTATGGCTGTGTCAATATTTTAATGTTTGAGAATGTGGGAATTTTTCTTAAGGAGTGATTTAATAATGGAAGTAACCCATGATGATTTCTTTTTGTTGTTTATGTTGTGTTGGAAGTCAGTGTGAAGGATATTTGATTTTATGAGTTGTTTAGTTTCTGATTTGGATGTATGAAAGTTTATATTTGGTGATTTTGTGTTGTTGCTAATTTGACACTGCTGTATCTGCTGTGTCGTTTCCCTAATATGTTTGAATGGCCTGGTATCCAGGTGAAAGTTATGTTTTATTTGCTCGCTTAAGTGAGTCGGTTTGGATTGTGATATTGTGAATGAGATCAGGAGTAGATTTGGAGTAACTTGTTATGTATTTGGCTGATGGAGTTTAGTGAGTCGGAGAGAATTAAGAAGTTAGATTGTGGAGGGTGGGTATTAGATGGAGTGCAGTGAGGATAGCCGTTAGTTCTGCTGTGTGAATTGAGGCATGGTTTGTATAGTGCAGGTTGGTTGTAATGGGGGTTGTTGGACATGTAGGCCTATACCAGTTGTTTTGTTTGGGTTGATTGAAGCGCCTGTATATATATATGGGTGTGTGTTGGTGCAGTTATTGTTTATATAGTTGTTTGTAATGTTTGTTATGGTGGATTTGTTGGTGTTTTTTGGTAACTGCTGGAGAATGTTGTCTAAGGTGGTGTCTGTGGTGGGTGGGGTATGTCGAGGATGTAGCTTGTAATGGGAGGTGTGTGTGTGTTGTATGTCATTTAGCTGTTTGTGCCTGTAGTAGTTTATGGAGGTGGGTGAGGCATGGAGCTTTTAGGGATTTAATTTGAATTTCTTGAGTGTTGATTTTCTTATGTTGCTGTATTTATGTGTGACGAGTTTAAATAGTGGGTTATGTTGGGCCCCAGCCCAGTAAGTGAGCGTTGTTTGGTTGATTCTTTGTGTGAATGAAGTGGTGCCTGAGAGCAGAAGTAATGTGTTTAGAGGTGCCAGCCCCTCGTGCCTAGGGCTAGTTTGTTTGGAGGGCTTTATATTGGATGGAGTTTTATTTTGGAGGTTACAAGAGGAGAGGAGTGGAGAATCGGGCGGCGTAGTCCAGTTTTGGCAGTATGAGGGTTTTGTATATGTTGATGAGAGTGTGTGTTTGTCTGGGCACCCCAGTTTATTGTAGCTGATGGCCTCATTAAGTTAAGATCTTTGACAAGAATTGGCCCAGGTTGTGAATGTGGGGTGTCCATGTCATATGTTGGTCAAATGTTATTCCTAAGAATTTTGCTTCCTTTTGAATTCAATTTTTGGTTATTTAGGTGTAGTTTGGGTGTTGAATTTTGCATTCAAAGATTCTGTCATTTTTGCTACAAAAATAATCTTAATTGAAGATGAAATACATACTCTTTTTTGAAGAGTATGCCCACGGCTTGGAAAAATGAGAGATTCTTGATGTTTTTATATGCAAAACCAGGAAAATCTACAACATTTTTGGTAAAAGCATATGTAACTTTTTTCGCTAATGAGAAACCGGTTTTTAGATTAATGAGAAGCCCCATTGTTGGGCCCAATTTTGAATATGATTAAGCATTTTTGGCATTTTGTAGTGACTTGTTTTACAGACGTGGAGGAAGTCCAGAAAGAAATATCGGCCAGCAAATTTGGCTTTAGAAATTTCAGGCCATTTATCTGGGAATATGTCGTTTATCATGAAATTAAAAAGTGTTGGTGATATTATGCTGCCCTTGGGGGTCCCATGTTCTAGGGGATGGGGGTCCGAGAGGGTGTTGTGCGATTTGAGGATTATCTGTCTATTATTGAGAAAAGAGTGAATGAAATTTAGAATTCTGCCGTTAATGGCATATTTTTGGAGTTTTTGTAAGAGGCCGTTTTGCCAAACCATATCAAATGCTTTACTAAAGTCGATGAAAATGGCCATAGTGTATTGTTTCTGTGCATGGGCTACCTTGATGTCTTGTTCCAAATGTAAAATATGGTCTAAAGTTTGCCTGTTTGGAGTAAAGCCGCTCTGGTCCTCCTTAATTAGATTTTTAGTATATATGAGGTGTTTGAGCCTGTTGTTAATGATGCTTTCTAAAGTTTTACATAGATGAGAGGTGAGGGAGATAGGGCGATAAGAGTCAGGCTCATTTTTAGGTTTCCCTGGTTTGAGAACTGGCACCACCTTGGCTATTTTCCATGTGTTTGGGATAGTACCTGAGGTCCAGATATGATTAAAGAGGGTAAGTGTTAAGTTTTGCATGTTAGGTGTTAATTTGTTCAGTATAGTGTATGTAATGGTATCTGGACCCGGGGCTGAGGCTGTGTGTTTGTTTCTGAGAGCAGATTTGAGTTCATGTATGTTTATTATTTTGTTTATAGGTAGATCTGTGTGTGGTGGTTGTGGGGTGAATGGGGGCTGCTTTTTCATGGTGTTTTGAAAAGAAGGTGGGTAGTTGGTGGAGCTACTGACGGCCGAGAGGTGGGCAGCAAATGCATTTGCTCTGTCTTTATTTGTGGCTAGGTCCGGAAGGTTTGGGTAAATAGTTTTTTTGGAGATGCCTTTTATGGCGTTAAATTTTTCCACATAGTTCTGGAATTTCGACTTGTTAGCTTAAGGGAAGAACAAATTGTTTCCAATGGTCATTTTTGCTGCCTCTATTAATTTCTTTGTTTTATTTCTTAGTAGTCTTGCCAAATGTAATTTAGAACGGTCCCTCTTTGATTGATTAAGGGCCTTTTTTCTTGCCTTTCTGGCGTCGATGATTTCTGTACTCCACCAAGGGACTGTTTTTTTGTGTAGGGTTATACCGAAAAGTTGGGATGCATTTTTTTGAGATGTCAAGTATGGTGCTAGTGAGGTTTGTGTTGAAAGTGTTTATGTCTGTGTTAAATATGGCTGAAGTGTCTATTTGTTTACAAAGTGTTGAGAATTTGCTCCAGTTTGCCTTTTTAATGTTGAGTCGTAGTTCTGTGTGTGGTTGTGGTGAGGTGGTAGTGGGTGTGGTGTGGGTGGGTATGTGTGATGTGATTGTGATTTTAATGGGGCAGTGGTCACTGCCCCAGGTGTCAGTGTGGACCTCCCATATACAAGATTGTGTAAGTTTAGGTGTAGTGAATGTAATATCTATTGCTGTGGGTGAGTATAGGTGGGAGAGTGGGTATCTTGTGGGTTGGTTGTCGTTAAGTGAGCTTAGATTGTGTTTGTCTAGCCAGTCGGAGAGACGGGTCCCATTTGTGTCGGTGAAAGGTCTAGTGCCCCACAGTGGATGGTGAGCGTTGAAATCTCCGAGGATAATGGTATATGGGCTTATGAATTTGGATAGTATTTCTAAATCAGTAGTAGTGATTTTGTAGGTGGGTCTTCTTTATACGTTTATGATGGTAAATTCTTTATTATTTAGTTTTGTTTTAATAGCCAGGACTTCTAGATCTTGGGTGGGGATGTCAAAAATGGTATAGTTTAAATGCTCTGTTATAAAGAAGCCCAGGCCTCCGGCAGGGGGGCCTGGGATATTTATTGGCCAAGGTCTATCTTTCCGAATGAAAATATAGCCTGGTATTTTGAAGGCATTTTTAGGTGATAGTTTGGTTTCTTGCAGAGCGATTATTTGGGGGGAGATTTTATTTTGGGCGATGAGTGCCTTTAGTTCATGCCCATGCACTCGGAGTCCGTTGCAATTCCACTGTAATAAAGCCATGGTTGCAGAAATTTGCAGCAGTAGATTAGTAAAGACCATGGGATGGGGCATAATTTGCAATAGGATGTTGTTGGCTAGGGCAGCTTAGTGGTTGATGAGATTTAAGATAGGTTTTTGATGGCGATAAGGAGGCTGGCTAGACCCTTGTGGTAGAGTTTGAGTTTGTGGGCGAGGGTGTGAAGTTTCTTAGCGGTGGGAGCTTTGAGTAGAATGGCTGCAGATATGAACTCTATGAGTTTGTTGAGGTTTTGATTTAATTTTTGTGGTGTGAGCGTGAGGTTGGGTTTGTGCGGGGGAGCAGTGTGTTTTTTGGCTGTGTGGAGGTGGGATGGGATAGCTTGGGTGGAGGGTGGCTTGGGGAGGGTGGTATTTGTAGGTGGGGGTTGGTTTGTGGGCTTGGGGGTGGTGGGGCAGTGTTTGGGGTTGGGGGTTGGGGTGTGGTGGGTGTGGGTAGGAGTGGTTGTTTAGGTTTGGTGGGTTTTGTGCGTGGTTGGGTGGGTGCAGGGGGGGTTGTTTTGGTGGGTGGTGGGTGGGTAGGTTTGGCCAGGGGGTTGGATGGAGTGTGTTTTGGGGGTTTTGAGGGTGGAGAGGGACTGAGGATGGAGCTGGATGTGGTATTAGCAGAAGGGGTGGAGGAAGACACTGAGAGGAGAGAGTGATATGCTGAAAGAGTGGAATGCGTGCAGGTTTTGGCAGGTTGGTGTGTTTTATGTGTTTGTTTAGTTTAAGAATGTGGTTTTGCTTGATTGGGCATGTATTTTGTGTTGAAGTGTGTCCGTATGTGTCGCAGTGGATGCAATATTTTTGCCATGAACATTCTTCTACTGTGTGACTGTCCGACCCGCATTTGGGACATAACATTGGTGATTTACAAGTGTTGGTTGTGTGTGTGTAGGAGAAACAGTATCTGCATTGTTGTGGGTTTTTCCTGATGGGGTGAACTTTGTATGTTAGTGCTCCAAATGTGATATGAGTGGGTAGTGTGGTGGTGTCGAAGGTTAAGAAGGTTGTTTGGGTGTTTGAGTTGTACATGGTGGGTTGCTTGTTATTGATTGTGCGGTATTGGGTGATTTTGGGTTGTGTTGGGATAGTGTTTGCAATGTCTATATGTAGTTTTCTATATCTGTTTGTGATTCCCTGGCGTCAATGTGGATAACCCCCTGAATGGATGATTGCCATCGTGGCAGCTGCCAGCTTATTTGTTTGCCATCGATGAGTGAGTGTTTGGTGGTGTTTGTGAGGGATTGTTTATCTGGAAAAGTAATTTTGAACCCCCGGCCACAATTGTTAATGTATTTGTATTGAATATGTTGTTGTTGGAGGCATAGAGCGAATTTGTTGATGGAGTAAGTGTGGTTGAGGGGTGTGTGCGAGTTGATGGCGAAAGCTAAGAGAATGTGTTTGGTAGGTTGGGGTTGGGGGTGTTTCTTAAGCGCATTGTTTTTTATTAGATTGGGTGTTTTCGTTTGGTGAGACATGAGGTCTTTTGGCTGTTTTGGAGGGTTTAGTTTGAGTGATTGGAGATTGAGGGGGTTGGGGGGGTTAGGAGGGATTGGTTGTGGTTTGGAGGTCAGGTAGGATAGTTTCTAGGTCGATTCGAAATTTATTGGTATTGGGTAAACTGGGTGGGGGATGTAAGTGGCGGGAAGTCTTTGGTAGTGGTTGAGAAAAGGGATGAGTTGGGGTAGGGGAGGCATGATGCGTGGGGACGGGGCGGGGAGGGATGGGTAGAGTTGGTTTGTGGGCTGGGGTAGGTGGTTTGGGTATGTAAACAATATATAAGGGCAATGATAGAAACAAATTGCAAATGAACATATATACAAGTGAAAGGTGAACAAAATGAACTGGGGAAAATTGTCTTTTGATTATTTGAATGTCTATATACAGCTAGTCTATTTACACAAGCCACAATGGGAAAATGGCGCACACTTGCGATTTGATTGTCCCAGCTTGGGTGGCCGCGGCCAGCGGCCGGTGGGGTAGGGAATCCCGGTCGCTGTGCTGATAAGGGTGTCTGGAGTTGAGAGGAGGAGGGTAGATTTGTTGTAGGCTTGATAGTGATGCTCGTATCTGACTGCTGGGTATATATAGCCCGGGCGATTGAAAAGTGTTTGTATTAAGCTCTGCATTGAGGTCACAGAGTCAATCATTCATGGATGAAGGCCGGTTGGTAGCTTAAACCTGACACGACTCACTCATCTCATTCACTTATGCGATTAAACAACCGATCAACGATTGGCGCTTTCAGTCGTAATTCCCGCCACTTGGTTGGCTTCCATGTCACACTCAGAACCTCTCGGCTTAGGCATTACAATCAAAACATCAGAGAAAAGCTTGTGTGCCCCACCCAAACAAGTGCCTCTGCAAACATGACACCAATCAAGGCTCATTTGAAGACAATGTTGTGAGTAAGAACTCACCATGAAGCTACTCTAGGAATGTAATTGTGTTTATCTTGTGTGAAGGTAACCTTTAGTAAACAAACAATAAGAATTAAATACCACAAAACCGTGTTCTCGTTTCTCTCCACATGGAAATAAAGACAATACCAAGGCTAAACGCACAATGAAAACGTTTTATTCATCCTTCCAGACAACATCAAACTACATGTAAGTGCAAACATAGCAAAATTGAGTTCGCCATCACACCAGGTGGAATTAAAGACAATACCACGGCTAAGCCGCAGCAATGATAACGCTTTTATTCATCCTTCCAGACAACATCAAACTAAGTGCAAACATAGCAAAATTGAGTTCGCCATCACACCAGGTGGAATTAAAGACAAATATCCGGCTAGTTCAGACATTGAAAGCATGTGCCCCTCACCTCAAACAATACTATCAATGCTTCCGGCCGACCAACTCAATTCATAGAACTTGATCCAAATGTAGAAAATCACTTGAGCCAAGGATTATATTTCAGTTTCACATGCCCGACTTTACCTCGAGGTTTTTCCCCCTTTATTTTACTGGTATTATTAGTTCTTTGTTTCGTCGTTGATATTGTTTATTTTACGTTTTAACCTTCTTTGTATTAATACTTTTAAGTTTATGTTATTGCGGTTTGGGTTAGTGATTTAGCTTAAAGAGAAGGTCAGAGGGCTTTAGTTTGAATTTATGTTTTTCGGTTTGGGGTGAGCGCTTTAGATTAGAGAGAGAAGGACTTTTCACCTTTGGCCTTTCTTTCATGCTATTTTTATGTTATATCGGTTTGTGGTTAGTGTTAGTTTAGAGAGAGACGGTGTTAACTTGTACTTTTATTTTTGCATTCCCCATTTGTATGATCTAACATGATCATGCATGAAGCATTTGTGCATCACAGTCATATACCCACATGGATAACCATAGCTCACGATTCAATAACCAAACAATTGCATAATGGACAGATAATTCAAACATGTCAGCACAAATAAATAATATGTAAACATAAAACCTGGAAGGATACAACTTTGATTTCAAAGTCCGATTGCTAATGAAGGCGGTTGAGTCTACATAGGAAGGTCAGTCGTGGTAGATCAGATCTCTGTGATTTCTTCAGGTACTGTTGCTAATGGCAGTGGAGCTGCTACACGTGATGAACAACACATACTACACTTTACATCAACATACATAACAAACGCCAGAAAACGCCAACGTCCGCCTGGCATGTCATGCCCTCGCTTACTCCATCTCTGAGCCACTGTCGGGACTCGAACTGGTTGGCCTTTGCCCGCTTCAGCTACCGCTTCGCCACCATCTCTCTCTCTCTAAGGGTCAGCCCCTCAACTCCTATGCAACACCAGTATTTTGTCCTGCTTCGAAAGCAGAAAATAACCACCGCTTGGCGCTTTGCTTACTGCCTGTCGCCTCTGAGCCACTGCCGAAGTCTCAAACTGGTTTGGGTGCGCCAGCTACCGTTTTCCACCCTCGCCCTCTCCTCTAAGGGTCGCCCTTTTCGCCTTGCTTCCAGCAGAAAATCAACACCGCTTATGCTTTGCTTACTGCCAAGTCGCTTCTGATCCACTGCCGGGAGACTCGAACTGGTTTGCCTGTGCCAGCCACCGTTTCACCATCATCTCTCCTCTAAAGGTCGCCCTTCGCACTCCTATGCCACAACAGCATTTTCGTCCTGCTTCAAGCAGAAAATCAACACTGTTTGGCGCTTTTACTATTGCTAAGTCGCCTCTGGGCCACTGCCGAGACTCGAACTGGTTTGCCTGCGCCAGCCACCGTTTTACGCCACCATCTTCTCTTTTTCACCCTATGCAACACCAACATTTGAGCTTGCTTCCAGCAAATTCGCCTCTGAGCCACCTGACAAGACTCAATGTGTTTCAGTTCTGCTACACCATGGCCGCATCGAGCATCTTCGGGAGAACTAATGATGAATAGCATGAGCAACGTCGCCGTTACACAAGCTCAGCACCAAGGCAACCCAAAGCTTGATCATGGTGGAGGTCGGAATTATCCCGCTATGCACTACCTCGCTCTCCCATCCTTCCGACCTCCGTGGGCAGACGTGGAGGGCAGCGCCGCATTTTTTTCACATCGCCGTGGCCGTCGATCGTTCTTGCCCGGGGAACAAAGGACCGTATCACTGTGATAACCCATATTCTTGTACGTTGTTGATCAGTTGAATTTTCAAGGGACCGTCTAATTATGCTACAAATATTCTTTTACCATTTTGTTGCCCTGAATATACGTCTTTGAGTACGTTTGCAATGAAAATACAAACGCAAACGTGTGTGATATTCAGGCATCCAGTACAAGACTTCAGAATTAACGAAAACAACATAACACGTCCTGAAATAAACCATCAGCTGACCCCACCGCTTTGCTTCGAATGGTCCTAATTCATTATTGCAATATACATAATCATGGTCATCCCTTCTGCATCATTTTATCACAGAACAAATATTTCTGGAGATAATACTACAACATGTGTCTATAGCATCGTTTAAATGAAAAGATATAGTGTGTATGCACCAGCGTTAACGTTACCGGTGAAGGTGAAGGTTATACTGGTTAACTGTCTCTAAGTGTAACAGTAACACGTACAGCTTGCTCTGCGCATACTACATGCGCTGTCGGTTTAAGGGTTGGACCGTCCGGATCAGCGCACCTGGCGTATTAGTGAAGAGAAGATAATTTGAAAAGATCGCCCAATGCGTAGACCCATGCTCATGTTGTTGATTTGATCACTGGGTTGTCTGGTCCAGACACGATTATTTACAGACCGCCATCATGTAGCTGGGCTATTGCTGAGTGACGCGTGAAACAACAAACAAAACTGGTACATGGGATGGGCTTCTTTCCTGTGGTACCACCTACTCTTTGTAGTTTGTTGATGTACTAGTACAGGTGCTAAGCCAGGAAAAATAATTTTCTGCATTAAAGGTCTGACTACACAGTTTGATCCAGGAGAGCTTACTGAACATTTCTAGGTACTATGTAATCCTAAATTATAGGGCAGGTAAAAAGTTAGAGGCATTTTAATGGAAGGTACCCATTGTAAAGATTATGTTCGTTTTATAGATACATCTGCACAGTGAGATAGATACAACATCTGTAATAAATGTTACATGTGTCACAGCATTATGAAACAAAGCACAGAATTACTCTCGTGACCAAGAAAGATTTCTAGTTGTAGAATATTACTATATAAGACAAAGGCAGTCATGACGGCCATTTTTCAAATTGGCCGACATTTGGCAAATTAACCATTCCGAAAAGGGCTTGGTACATACTAATTATGACCTATGATTGCTTTATATATGTGTAATTCACACACACCAGAGCAGACTTAGTGTATTTGAGTGTTTAAATAATTCCTTGATGTAAATCCAGTCAAGACGTAATATCTGTTTTCATAAGAGACATTTTACATAACGGTCGCCAACCGTAACATCGCCATAGGCCGCCTTGGAAGCTAGGGCGTCGTAGTCTGCACCAGTTGCCTGACATTTCAACGTTCATCAGAGCCCCATATATCGCCTTTGGGATTGTTTCCTGCAGACAAATTCCGCCCAAGATCGCCTGAGAAGCGGCCGTCCAAGAATTCACCACCCTAGCTGTGTGCTAAAACTGTATGTACCTATTTACCTAAGTAAATTTTCAGATTCTTCTTGCAATGCCAAAGTGGGGTTGTTTAGTTTACACATTCAAACAAATCAAATTTCAACGTTGGAGATCATACATAATAGACGTCATATTTGTACATGACATGATTAAATATCAAGGCAAAAAACACAGAAATGGGATCAATTTGGATCATTCATAAT
Source organism: Haliotis rubra (assembly GCF_003918875.1). NCBI lineage: Eukaryota > Metazoa > Mollusca > Gastropoda > Lepetellida > Haliotidae > Haliotis > Haliotis rubra. Next base: position 17,852 of record NW_025765644.1, read on the forward strand.
ACCATCCAGGCTTCAGAAAACCTGAAAAAGCCCACACTGATTTGATACTTTATTACTATCAGACAAGAACTGCCGGGGATATTTCCAAATAACGGCATCTGATGGGCATCCACCCTTCCTAATGTCGCACTGTTTAGGTTGTGAACAAATCAACGAATGACATTAACCTCAAAGAATAATAACAATGCTTATAACCCACGAGGCAAACATATCGGGGGTAATTTGTATTCATACGACATGCACCGGGTAAAATATCGTTTTGTCATGGCGACATGACATCATGAACAATGTTATGACATCACGCTGCTTCTAAGAAACCTCCTTCTACATACAGCGATGACGGGGAGCCTGTCTTTGTTGGAAAGTAGATTATGTCATATTTTCCTCAATTAAAGACTTCAGTAATAAATGGAAAAATATATTCGTGCCCATATCATACTATGTTAACGGCCTAAATATCGGTATATCCCTTGGTCTGGTTCAGAAAATACTAAAATGTAGGCGGTTGTGTCGTAAATATAAAAGTCGGCTATATTCAAACCATGAGAAATGTCGTCAAATAATGTCTTATAAAAGTTACCAACGTCCCAATAGTTTCCATGGAAACGAACATCACATTTAATTTAGAAATTTATGATAAAAATGCACAACTTCACTGCTTGTCTGATAAATGACAAAGTCCATTTAATCATATTAAAAGGTTTGCAGGCTTGAACGACGAAGCTCGTTTAAAATCCATCGCCAGCTTCTTTTTTAGTGCCTGATAAAAGGTTTGAAAATGTGGGTCATAAATACATGATAGTTTTATTGTTCTATGTTAGATAAACCCGTTAGAAACAAACACATAACACACACACGCACGCGCGCACACACACACCGCCACCACACCACACCACACTTACTAAAGCCCGCTCCCTACAATTACATGGGAAAATACATGTAATGGACAATGAACAGAGGCAAGACATATTACACATTAAATACTTATTAAGTTACTACGTACAATGAATTTATGGACTTGACTAAAATATTTTCATTTATAGTTTGTGACAGACTAAGGCTGCCGTACAGATTGGTGTTAATATCTAAGATAACTTTCAGGATTTCAAAGCTTTGTATCAAATCAAACTGTAGCTGACATACTTTGGACATTTTGAAAAGGAATGATTGGTATCTTCCACCAGAGCATCCTCGATAATCTCCAGGGTATACGTTACGATCACTCTCCGCTATACCCTGGATGTATCCACGGCTTGGCCCGATTATTTTATTACCTCCCTTTGCTAACTTTTATCCAATCAGGTGTCTACGCTGGGAAGTTGAGCAAACAACCACAACTCACTTTCGCTTCTTAAATTATCTAACCGTTTAAAGTTGGCAACACAAATTGATACAGAGAGGGTACTCTGAAAGATGTGGAAGGAGTTCTTTTATATATTTTTGAAAGTTTCCTGATCTGTCAATTTGTCTGTTTTATTTCTCAAAATCTGAGTGGTACTGCGAACAAACCTTCGCAGCTGCGACCGCTATCTTTGTTGACACTGGCAAGCTCGGATGTAACGGCGGCTTAGCTGATTGGCTACTGTGAAAATGCGGAGCCAGCAAGGGAGGTAATATAATTATCGGGCCAAGCCGTGGATGCATCCAGGGTATAGTGGAGTGTGATCGTAACGTATTCCCTGGAGATTATCGAGGATGCCACCAGAGCACCACAAAGGGAAAGCTTTACTTTCGGATAAATTGACACGAAACAGATCAGCATTTAAAGAACTACATGAGTGTCTTAACTTAATGTGTAAGATGTTAACCACCCTTTCACACGGAAATAGGAAATATTTCGGATTTTTTTCCATATAATATAAATATTTGAATGATTGAAATGAATTGGTACATTTTATTGTGTTAGGAGAGATTATTCCATAAAAATAAAGCTCAATCATAGAAAACTGATTCTTGAAGAACTGTGGTTCGAAACTTAACTTCAATATGCTTCTGAGCTTATGATGAATCTTGGGGACTTTAGTCAACCAGCAGAGGCATCGACCTAGTTCAGTTACATATAAAACGTCGGTGAAAAAGAAAAACCTAGTCGTACCTATCCCAAGAAATCGATTCAGTTTGGTGTTAAGGTAAAAACATTGTATGTACAAAATCAAAATATTCCATTGAAATAATTCTTAGTTATACATACCGATGATGAAAATCGCGGTGAAGATTGAGAAAGCGCTCATCCTGCAGCTCTTCTTCAACAGCTTGAGTGGCCTGTTGCTGAGTCGCTAACACAAGCCGACTTTATACTAACGCGTTGTCGTTCCAACTAAACAGTTTATTTCTGAGAATTGTTACGTTTCTACAAATAAAGGTTTCCGAGAAAATGAATAAAGTAAAACCGATATATATCAACAGTTTGAGTTATGTGTTGCTTTGTTGCAAAACACAAAGAAACTTTATATTATTGCGATGTCGTCCCAACTAATCAGGTAATTTTCAGAGAAAATGAGTGCTTTAAATGTCCCGAGACAGGTAGATATTATGTTTGAGCAGGCTACATTAATACTGTGCACAGGTGATCACAGAGGTTCAGGGTGTTGTATTCAGGGCGAATCGACCCGTGAAGATCCGAGTTGAAATCAAGTATTCATCGTGACCCCAAGAAGCAGTCTTTATATCTATTGCATAGTGTTAAATCTGTCATCGTTTTGTGGTTTCCGAGAAAAGACGATCAATATATTTCTCAGTTTAAGTCTCTCATCGTTTTGTGGTTTCGAGAAAAAGACGATCAATATATTTCTCAGTTTAAGTCTGTCATCGTTTTGTGGTTTCAGTATATTTCTCCGTTTCACTCAAAAATTGATGTCTAAAACAAACATCGAATCGACTGATTCATCTCAGGTAAATGGGTAACAATGTTAAGGTATTGATGGAGGGAGGTCTTCAGTAACCTTTGCTTGTCGTAGGAGGCGACTAACGGGATCGGGTGGTCAGACTCGCTGACTTGTTTGACACATGTCATCGTACCTCAATTGCGTAGATTGATGCTCATGCTGTTGATCACTGGATTGTCTGGTCCAGATTCGATTATTTACAGACCGCAGCCATATATCTGGAATATTGCCGAGTGCGGCGTTAAACAAAAACCAGAACAACATAAATATCCTACTGAGCTTATGGTGAATCTTGGGGACTTTAGTCAACCAGCACAAACATCGACCCAGCTCAGTTAGATATAAAATGTCAGTGAAAAAGAATGCCTAGTCTTGACTTTCCCATGAAATAGATTCCATCTGGTGTTAAGGTCAAAACAGTTGTGAAAATCAAAATATCCCATAAAATTGTAATTCATGGTTATACATACCGATCATGTACACTACAGTGAAGAATGAAAGAGCGCTCAATAGCTTTAACACCAGACACCAGAAATGGGCTTCACACATTGTACCCATGTTCTTATGTTTTCGGCGTGAAGAGCGAAGGCTTTAACCACTAGCCTACTCCATCATCCATGATGTGAGTTTAGACATTCCGTGCGATAACAAATGTATATACAAGAGTACTGCTTAACCTTACGCTGCACGTCAACTGATATCGACATTGCATGTGAACACATATCTGACTGTATCCCACAATCGCATATTGCATCTATAAAGCAATAGCTTCAAAGATGTAGAACTACACATTGCTGAAATCATTGCTTACCAACATGAAAGCGCAGAGAGGTTTTTGCTATGGTGTGCGTGTTTAGGCTCTGTTGAATCTGATGAACTGCAACAGGGTATAATAAATGAAGACTAAGGCTACAACTGGTATAGCACCTTATCATGAATAGTTACAATCCATGCGGTTTTGTATCGCTTTGAAGCTGCGAGTATATTAAGTTCTTAACACACCGGCTCCAAATATTGATATTTCATCCTTGCTACGGGACAATCATGAAGGTGACAGCAGTTGTCCTTGTGGTACTCCAGTTGAGCGCAACTTCAGGTAACGTATTTCTCCAACTTAAAGCGTTCGTTCGTCTCGCTGAAGACCCGGGTTGATTCCCCACATGGGCACATTATGTGTGAAGCCCATTTCTGGTGTCCCCCGCCGTGATGTTGCTGGAATATTGCTTACAGTGACGTAAAACCATACATTGGTCACCTTTGATCAAGTACGATGTATACCTGTACTTTTATCTACACAATAGTGAGTGAGTCTATTTTTACGTCGCTTTTAGCAATATTCCAGCAATATCACGGCGGGGGACGCCAGAAATTGACTTAATAAAAGTGGGGAAACGAACTCGGGTCTTTGGCATGATGATCGAACGTTTTAACCACTAGGCTACCCCACCGCCCCCTATCAAGAATCGTTGTAGCCTCGTTTTAAATTAAATGGATTAAAGGTGAAGTCGACGAACTTACAATCAACTAAATCACAAACACCACTGTTTTTATCAAGTATTTCATGAATACTTCGATTACACAGAGACCATCCTCCATTTCACATAGGCACATATATTCTCTACAAATATATCTTTATCAGAAACAGGTACAGCGAGTCTTTAAGATGACTTTCGTGTATCCTCCCGAATCATTTTGTCACTTCGATTTAAAATTGTACCATTTTCGATTGTCCTTTGACTCGGAGGAAAGAGGCTTCCTATGTAAAGAAAGATCATTTTTGTAACCAAACATATTTTTCCAACACGATATGAAGGAATCGTCGAATGATATTCCAGCTATATGGCGATGGTCTGTAAATAATCGAGTCTGGACCAGACAATCCAGTGATAAACAGCATGAGCATCGATCTGCGCAATTAGGAGCCGATGACATGTGCCAAACAAGCCAGCGAGACTGACCACCTGATCCCGTTAGTCGCCTCTTACGACAAACATGGGTTACTGAAGGTTCATTCTAACCCGGACCTTCACGGGTAAAATTCTAGGAGTGCAAGACAGTAGTATCACGAAGTTTGCTTATATGTGTATCGCACTGATCCTGAGACGTCCATTAAACGTAAGCATTTCGCAGGAATACTGTCATGATTGTGGGGTGGTGCATATTCCTCGTCAGCCATGTTCGATCGATTCTCATAATATCGTCTCGTGTATATTGTCAACAGTACAAGTTTTTGCAATACACCTTTTCATCACCTACAACACCGTGAAATTCCATTTACGTCGAGCCTCGTGAATGTTTTGGTAAACAAACGAGTTGCTAAGAGATAGAATGGCTTGGGATACCAATGCACTGAATATGTAGGAACCGTCTCACTGTGATAATCCATATTCTTGTCCCTTGGTTATGCACTGAAAATGTATGAACCGTCTCACTGTCATAACCCATATTCTTGTACCGTGTTGATGCTGTGAATGTGTAGGGACCGTCTCACTGTGATAACCCATATTCTTGTACCGTGTTGATGTAGGGACCGTCTGAATGTGTAGAGACCGTCTCACTGTGATAACCCATATTCTTGTACCGTGTTGATGCTGTGAATGTGTAGGGACCGTCTCACTGTGATAACCCATATTCTTGTACCGTGTTGATGCTGTGAATGTGTAGGGACCGTCTCACTGTCATCACCCATATTCTTGTACCGTGTTGATGCTGTGAATGTGTAGGGACCGTCTCACTGTGATAACCCATATTCTTGTACCGTGTTGATGCTGTGAATGTGTAGGGACCGTCTCACTGTCATCACCCATATTCTTGTACCGTGTTGATGCTGTGAATGTGTAGGGACCGTCTCACTGTGATAACCCATATTCTTGTACCGTGTTGATGCTGTGAATGTGTAGGGACCGTCTCACTGTACCGTGTTGATCACCCATATTCTTGTACCGTGTTGATGCTGTGAATGTGTAGGGACCGTCTCACTGTGATAACCCATATTCTTGTATCTTGTCGATGCTGTGAATGTGTAGGGACCGTCTCACTGTGTCACCCATATTCTTGTATCTTGTCGATGCTGTGAATGTGTAGGGACCGTCTCACTGTGATAACCCATATTCTTGTACCGTGTTGATGCTGTGAATGTGTAGGGACCGTCTCACTGTGTCACCCATATTCTTGTACCGTGTTGATGCTGTGAATGTGTAGGGACCGTCTCACTGTGTCACCCATATTCTTGTACCGTGTTGATGCTGTGAATGTGTAGGGACCGTCTCACTGTGATCACCCATATTCTTGTACCGTGTTGATGCTGTGAATGTGTAGGGACCGTCTCACTGTGATAACCCATATTCTTGTACCGTGTTGATGCTGTGAATGTGTAGGGACCGTCTCACTGTGATAACCCATATTCTTGTATCTTGTTGATGCTGTGAATGTGTAGGGACCGTCTCACTGTGATAACCCATATTCTTGTACCGTGTTGATGCTGTGAATGTGTAGGGACCGTCTCACTGTGATCACCCATATTCTTGTACCGTGTTGATGCTGTGAATGTGTAGGGACCGTCTCACTGTGATAACCCATATCTTGTACCTTGTTGATACAAGGAATAAGTGGGCCCTCTTTTAAGGGGCCAGCAACGGTGGAGTGCTGTTTATTAAACATGTTGCACATCGGCGTGAAGCTGGTTCCCAGGGCTAACTTGTGATATCATCAGAAATGACCTGTCTTTAACAGGTTCGATGCCGGGGTGCTTTTAAGCCCGATTTGACCCGATTTACGGCAGTATTTCACGCTGCGGGTGTTTGTTATGTTTCGTACATCGACCACAGGGTTTGGTTGTTGCTATGGATCGAAAGCCCCCTGTCTTGGTTTTCACGTCATGTGCAACACGTGCTGGTGTCGTCACGTTTTCCAGCCCTTAAAGCCCCCCGAAGCTAAGCCGCATGCATGTGACGGGAGCCAAAACAGCTCAGATTTCATATCACAAGGGGTTTGATCTCTGCATTCCGCTTGCCCTAATTGTCTCACACCCGGAGAAAGAAACATATGCACGCATATCATATATGAAAATGTTGCCACGGGCATGAAGCACCTGAGATTGTCACGGGGTCGACGTGGGGCACCTGGTTCGACATCCACGTCCATTTTTGGCCATCTGTTATAGACATGTCTTTTTACCAAGAAAAGAGCCTTGTTCGGCGAGCATCATTTAAATGTCGCGTGGACGTTGAATATACACAACCCATTGACATGTTGGACATCCACGTGAAGCTGGTTCCCAGGGCTGGTTCCCAGGGGGCTAACTGGTGGTACCATCAGAAATCCTCATGTGCTGGTTGTGGTCCCAAAAGGTGGCATCCAGACGGCGTCACAACATCCTCTTCAAGCGACGGTTCGCCTCCTCCATCTTCGCTTGTAGGCAGAGACCGTCATGTTCCTTGGTTTTACACTCGGGAACAGACTTCCTATCACTGCTCTGGAGCCCGGCCGTTTCCACCGAAGGTAGTCCAGAAGATCCAGCAAGTCCTCAACCAGGTTCTGAGGATCAGTTGACGCCGACACGTCGTTCTCTCCCACTTGAAAGAAAACAATGCCCTGAAAACCTGCATCAAGGGCATCCACATCTGCTTTCATCCGAGCGACAGTCGCCCCTCCGATCCCACGCACGGAAGTGATGATGCCACGTGGTGGGGGACAGACTTGATCAAGTCGCCACACGAACCTATGTCCCAGGATGGCACAGTGGACTGGCTTTGAAACAGGACCTTTAAAAGGTGTGTAGGCCATGGCTTGAATGAAGTTTTCAACAATGATGTCTGACAATGAGTTGTGTCAAACAATGTTAGCACAAGTGCAGTGACGCTCGTATCTGACTGCTGGGTATATATAGCCCGGGTGATTGAAAAGTGTTTGTATTAAGCTCTGCATTGAGGTCACAGAGTCAATCATTCAAACCTTAAGCTTAAACCTGTCACGACTCACTCATCTCATTCACTTATGCGATTAAACAACCGATCAACGATTGGCGCTTTCAGTCGTAATTCCCGCCACTTGGTCGGCTTCCATGTCTCGCTCAGAACCTCTCGGCTTAAGCATTATAATCAAAACATCAGAGCAAAGTTTGTGTGCCCCACCCAAACAAGTGCCTCTGCAAACATGACACCAATCAAGGCTCATTTGAAGACAATGTTGTGAGTAAGAACTCACCATGAAGCTACTTTAGGAATGTAACTGTGTTTATCTTGTGTGAAGGTAACCTTTAGTAACAAACAATAAGAATTAAATATCACAAAAACCGACCGACTCAATTCATAGAACTTGATCCAAGTGTAGAAAATCACTTGAGCCAAGGATTATATTTCAGTTTCACATGCCCGACTTTACCTCGAGGTTTTTCCCCCTTTATTTTACTGGTATTATTAGTTCTTTGTTTCGTGTTGATATTGTTTATTTTACGTTTTAACCTTCTTTGTATTAATCCTTTTTAAGTTTATGTTATTGCGGTTTGGGTTAGTGATTTAGCTTAAAGAGAAGGCCGTAGGCTTTTAGTTTGAATTTATGTTTTTTCGGTTTTGGGTGAGCGTTTTAGATTAGAGAGAGAAGGACTTATTGCCTTTTCACGCTAATTTTATGTTATATCGGTTTGTGGTTAGTGTTAGTTTAGAGAGAGACGGTGTTAACTTGTACTTTTATTTTTGCATTCTCCATTTGTATGACGAACATGATCATGACGAAGCATTTGTGCATCACAGTCATATACCCACATGGATAACCATAGCTCACGAATTCAATACCCAAACAATTGCATAATGGACAGATAATTCAAACATGTCAGCAATAATAAATAATACGAAACATAAAACCTGGAAGGATACAACTTTGATTTCAAAGTCCGATTGCTGTGAAGGCGCAGTTGAGTCTACGTAGGAAGGTCGTCGTGGTGGATCAGATCTCTGTGATTTCTTCAGGTACTGTTGCTAATGGCAGTGGAGCTGCTACACGTGATGAACAACACATACTACACTTTACATCAACATGCATAACAAACGTCAGAAAACGTCATTGTCCGTCTGGCATGTCATGCCCTCGCGTTTACCCATCTCTGAGCCTCTGCCGAGACTCGAACTGGTTTTTACTGCGCCAGCTACCGTTTCGCCGCCATCCTCTCTCTCTCTCTAAGGGTCGCCCCTCAACTCCTATGCAACACCAGTATTTTGTCCTGCTTCGAGCAGAAAATAACCACCGTTTGCGCTTGCTTACTGCCAAGTCGCCTCTGAGCCACTGCCAAGACTCAAACTGGTTTGGGTGCGCCAGCTACCGTTTCCCCACCCTCGCCTCTCCTCTAAGGGTCGCCCCTTTTCGTCCTGCTTCCAGCAGAAAATCAAGACCGTTTGTGCTTGCTTACTGCCAAGTCGCCTCTGATCCACTGCCGAGACTCGAACTGGTTTGCCTGTGCCAGCTACCGTTTCGCCGCCATCGCCTCTCCTCTAAGGGTCGCCCCTTCACTCCTATGCCACAACAGCATTTCGTCCTGCTTCAAGCAGAAAATCAACACTGTTTGCGCTTGCTACTGCCAGAGTCGCCTCTGAGCCACTGCCGAGACTCGAACTGGTTTGCCTGCGCCAGCCACCGAACTTTTGCCGCCACCATCGTCTCTTTCACCCCTATGCAACACCAACATTTGAGCTTGCTTCCAGAAAATTCGCCTCTGAGCCACCTGTCAAGACTCAATGTGTTTCAGTTCTGCTACACCATGGCCGCATCGAGCATCTTCGGGAGAACCAATGATGAATAGCATGAGCAACGTCGCGCGCCGTTACACAAGCTCAGCACCAAGGCAACCCAAAGCTTGATCATGGTGGAGGTCGGAATTATCCCGCTATGCACTACCTCGGCTCTCCCATCTTTCCGACCTCCGTGGGCAGACGTGGAGGGCAGCGTCGCAATTTTCACATCGCCGTGCCCGTCGCATCGTCTTGCCCGGGGAACAAAGGAACAAAGGACCGTATCACTGTGCTCAGTGGGCTAGCACTATAACCCATATTCTTGTACGTTGTTGATCATTTTCAAGGGACCGTCTAATTATGCTACAAATATTCTTTTACCATTTTGTTGCCCTGAATATACGTCTTTGAGTACGTTTGCAATGAAAATACACGTCAGACGCAAACGTGTGATATTCAGACATCCGGTACAAGACTTCAGAATTAACGAAAACAACATAACACGTCCTGAAATAAACCATCAGCTGAAGCCACCGCTTTGCTTCGAATGGTCCTAATTCATTATTGCAATATACATAATCATGGTCACCGCCTCCGTGGTATAGTGGTTAGAGCGTCCGCCCGGAGAGCGGAAGATCGCGGGTTCGATCCCCGACGCGTCATACCAAAAGACGTTAAAATATGGTACTTGTTGGTCCCTGCCTGGTGCTCGGCATTAATGGGTACAACAAGGACTGGTCGGCACGGAGTCAGTATAGTGTGTCTGAGTGGGGTCTTCATGCTTCACTGCTATTTTATCCCAAATCATAGGGTAGGTAAAAAGTTAGAGGCATTTTAATGGAAGGTACCCATTGTAAAGATGATGTTCGTTTTATAGATACATCTGCACAGTGAGATAGATACAACATCTGTAATAAATGTTACATGTGTCACAGCATTATGAAACAAAGCACAGAATTACTCTCGTGACCAAGAAAGATTTCTAGTTGTAGAATATTACTATATAAGACAAAAGGCAGCCATGATGGCCATTTTTCAAATTGGCCGACATTTGGCAAATTAACCATTCCGAAAAGGGCTTGGTACATACTAATTATGACCTATGATTGCTTTTATATGTGTAATTCACACACACACCAGAGCAGACTTAGTGTATTTGAGTGTTTAAATAATTCCTTGATGTAAATCCAGTCAAGACGTAATATCTGTTTTTCATAAGAGACATTTTACATAATGGTCGCCAACCGTAACATCGCCATAGGCCGCCTTGAAGCTAGGGCGTCGCAGTCTGCAGTTGCCTGACATTTCAACGTTCATCAGAGCCCCATATATCGCCTTTGGGATTGTTTCCTGCAGACAAATTCCGCCCAAGATCGCCCGAGAAGCGGCCGTCCAAGAATTACCACCCTAGCCCAGCACCTCTATATCCGGGTAGCTCACTTGCGTCATTATCCCGCCACAGCCATTGAGACTGCACAACGCATCCTTGGTTTGAGAAGAATTTTCGGACCAAATTGTCAGAAATCGATTGCGTGAAGTGGAGATTCGACCAAGAAGGCCTGTCGTTCCTGTTTTGAGCGACTTGAATCGCCTACGGTGGTGTCGTAGAGTCCTGAACTGTAACCTTAGAAACTGGAGGCGATTCTGGTTCACTGATGAACTACGATTTCTTGTTCACCGGCGAGACAGCGCATTTACAGTCGGAGAATGAACGTTTCGACCTTAATTGCATCCGACAGATCGACAAATTCGGTGGAGAAAGTGTCATGGTGTGGGGTCGGATATCCAGCACACAAAGATCTGATTTATTGGTGGTTCAGGGGAATTTGACCGGGACAGATCGGGACATCAACGAAGTCCTCACACGTCACATGCTTTCGATTATGGACCGACAGAGGGAGCTGTTCCAGCATGACAACGCCCCTTCATATACAGCACGCGTCACGGTCCGCTACCTTGCCAATTCTAACGTCAGTGTCTTGCCATGGTCTTCCCGATCATCAGATCTAAACCCGATAGTACACCAATGGGATGAACTCGATCAACGCTTACGTCAACGTCAAAAACGCCTCAGGCACTTCCACAACTGGCCATTGCATTGACGGAAGAGTGTGGAAGTGTGGAGTTGTCCAATCTGTGCCGAGACGGTGCACCTTATTAAACACCTTATTATATACTGAACATCATTGAAAACGCACCACTTATAAAATTTCAGATTATCAAAAGCACGTGTAAGGAATTGATATTTTTGAGTGGATAATAACAGATGGACGACTGACAAAAACAAGAACACAGAAAAGACGCTCAATCATTTAAATGTTCCAGTCAGAAAGGATCAAACACACGTGGGGTCAAATCGAAAAGTCAATATCGCGTGTGACCGCCTTTTGCATTGAGACATGCAGTTCAACGTCTCCTCATTGTGTCAATAAGCGTCCGAATAGAGTTCTTGAGGATGGCATTCCAACTTCTGCAGTAGTGCAGCCTCAAGTTCCCGGATGTTTCGCATCTGTTGTCGCCGCGAAAGAAATGACCAATTTCGTCCCACAAGTGCTCCATGGGGGATACATCTGGCGACTGTGCTGGCCAATGAATAACCTGGATGTGTTGCTGGGCCAGATACTGCATGGAAAGTCTTGTTGAAAAGTATGGACATCTTGGTGGTGATTGAACACAGATACGATGTGATTCTGAAGAATCTGCTCACGGTAATAAAGGGCATTAACTCTTCCTTGACAGACATGAAGGCAGTCCTGTGATTGTAATTTATTCCGCCCCAGACCATGACACTCCCACCACCCGAAGGTCTGTCTGAACCAAACACTCATCAGCATAACGTTCACCACGTCTACGCCAAACACGTAATCGGCTGTCAGCATTACGTAGATGAAGACGTGACTCGCCAGTGACTACCACACCATGCCATTGTTGTAACCTTTACTGAAAATGCCTACTAGCCCACTGTATACGCTCATTACGGTGTCTGTCAGTCAGAGTTGGTCCAACGTAAGGACGTCGAGCATGGAGCCCTGTAGCGTGTAGACGGCGTCGCATGGAGTCAGCGCTGATGACCCCCACGTCAACCTTGAACTAGTGCAGCAGTCCGGACAGGTGGCAGTGTTCATTCGCTGATATGGACAAGGTCAATATGGCAATCCTGATGGAGCGTCGTAACACGATGTTGCCAAGGTCATTGAAGGTCGCGGGTGCTTCGTGTCTACTGATGTCGTCTGTGAAGCCTAACGATGGTGGAGTGGCCAAGTCCAAGTTGTGGTGACAACCTGAATCATTCCTAGTACACGTTCTCTTTCGCGAGGTGTCAACCTCGGCATCTCTGTCCTCGTTCCACAATCGTTAGTGAAGCAATGACAATCGGTTCTCATACACCTGCTTTTAATGTCACAGTCAGTAAGATTTCAGAATGGCTTTTTCATGGCGTGGCTGCATATTGATACATTTTGGAATTAAGAGTCATACTGTGGACAGGAATTTGTTTCTAAAGCATTTTTTCAACTGGACATGCCCTTCGACTTCATGTTAGTTATATTCATTGATCATTGTCATGCTGAAATCCATCTTGATGAAAATATGGACAATTTTAGACTGGTGCGTTTTCAATGATGTTCAGTATAGATACACATGCATGTATCATTTACGAAGACGAAACTATCATTTACGAAGACGAAACTATCATTTAGGAAGACGAACTTAGCATCTACGAAGACGAAACTATCATTTACGAAGACGAAACTATCATTTACGAAGACGAAACTATCATTTAGGAAGACGAACTTAGCATCTACGAAGACGAAACTATCATTTACGAAGACGAAACTATCATTTACGAAGACGAACTTAGCATCTACGAAGACGAAACTATGATATAAGAAGACGAAACTATCATTTACGAAGACGAAACTATCATTTACGAAGACGTAACTATCATTTAGGAATACGAACTTAACATCTACGCAGACGAAACTATGATATACGAAGACGAAACTATCATTTACGAAGACGAAACTATCATTTACGAAGACGAACTTAGCATCTACGAAGACGAAACTATCATTTACGAAGACGAAACTATCATTTGAAGACGAAACTATCATTTACGAAGACGAACTTAGCATCTACGAAGACGAAACTATCATTAAGGAATACGAACTTAGCATCTACGAAGACGAAACTATGATATACGAAGACGAAACTATCATTTACGAAGACGAAACTATCATTTACGAAGACGAAACTATCATTTAGGAAGACGAACTTAGCATCTACGAAGACGAAACTATCATTTACGAAGACGAAACTATCATTTACGAAGACGAACTTAGCATCTACGAAGACGAAACTATGATATACGAAGACGAAACTATCATTTACGAAGACGAAACTATCATTTACGAAGAGGAAACTATCATTTAGGAAGACGAACTTAGCATCTACGAAGACGAAACTATCATTTAGGAATACGAACTTAGCATCTACGAAGACGAAACTATGATATACGAAGACAAAACTATCATTTACGAAAACGAAACTATCATTTACGAAGACGAACCTATCATTTACGAAGACGATGCCATCATCTAAGGAGACGAACCTATCATTTACGAAGACAATGCTATCATCTAAGGAGACGAAAGTACCATCTACGCAAACGAAGGCATCATCGATGTCAGACTTCCATAGAGATCGACACTGGATATTTTTATTGTCCAGTGATATGGATTTGATAAAATTTTATTGATAATATTTGCTGGACCTGATTCGACTGAGAATAGTATACTGTATATCTATTGCTTATGTTTTGTCTTTCAGTCCCAGCGGCCTGTCAGGTTGTGGAGCTGGAAGGCAAAGACTACTACGTCAGCACCAGTAAACTCAACTGGAAAGATGCAAGTGATTCCTGTCGAGCAATGGGGGCCAAGTTAGCAGAACCGAAAACCGAGAAAGAGAATAACCTGATCCAAGGATATTTGGTAGTACATGCAGACTGTAAGTTTTATATATATAAATAGTTCATAATTTGGTCATCGAGCGAGGGAATGAGAAAAATTTTACATCCCTTTTGGCCCTGCCATAGTAATATCAAGTCAGAGGACCCCCAAATCCTTTTAACGCATTTTAACGACGAGTGGAATGGAATTCGGATTTTCAGCATGACGAGCGAACGCTTTCCCCACCAGGCTACCAACCAGGCTACCCACATCCCCGAAAGACATCGGACAATACTCAATGGCTGGAAGGATATGATTTATGTGTTTAAAAGAAAACGAAAGCTTAAAATAGTACAAAATTCTTAGCCTCGTTTTGTTACCAACGGGGCATGGAATGAGCGCTTTGGTTACTTTTAAATCGAGGATACTAGACTACTTTCCGTGTAATACCATCATTTATTAAACGAGTTAATGATCTGGTATAAACGAACGAAAGTTAAATAAAAATTGTATTTCATGGAAGCGAGTTTAATATTCTGTTTTAATGATAACTCTCCAACATAAATTGATAGAAACTGCATGCAGTGTGATGACTCTCAGCTTTCCGCGAGCAGTGGGTGCAATTTACGCTGGTCCTGTTGTCCCTGGCTAGTAAAAATTCATCATGACTACTAAATGATAAGTTTCCACTGGTCCTGGTAGCCAGTGAATTTTGTATTGATAGTTAAGTGAATATACGATTGTTATTTTGGACCAGGGAAGTACAGACAGGACCACTAATTATTGTCCACTCACAGGTCATGTGGTCTAGTGCGAAATTTTGAAAGGTTCCTTTCCCTGCCGCGAGTAAAGCCATGTCTAATACCGTTAGAAATATATTGCCGTACAAATATTACACAGCAGTATCTTCCACGGGCAAGTAATAAAATATATTACACAAACGTTCAGATCACAGGACTGACTGGGAGAATGACTAGGAGTCAATATCAGTGGTCACAGGAAAAGGTCTCAAATGCTTGTTGAAAGGAACCTCCTTAAATCTGAAGTATAAAGACCAGGGTCCCGAACCACAAAGCGTTCGTAGCGTCCTATCGTAACTATATAGTTTATCAATTAATTACGAATAACGCGATGATACGAACGCTTTGTGGATCGGGCCCTGGCCGACTTTTGTATCATTTTGTTGGGCAATAGATTTGCTTACTACATACCTGTACTGCAAAACAAAAACCACACAGCCACCCAGCACTCCCTCCTTCCATCAATCCCTCCATCCAATAGTTCTGCCTTTATCCACCTCATCAAATAATCCCTCCTCCCTCCACTCATCCATCCATTAATCCCTCCCTTTACCTCTCCCTGTCCATCCATCCATTCAATAATCCCTCCCTTTACCTCTCCCTCCATCCATTCATCCATTAATTCTCCCTTTACCTCTCCCTCCCTCCATTCATCCATTAATCCCCCCTTTACCTCACCTCCATCCATCCATTAATCCCTCCCTTTACCTCACCTCCATCCATCCATTCATTAATCCCTACCTTCACCTCACCTCCATCCATCCATCCATCCATTAATTCCTCCCTTTTTACCTCCATTAATTCCTCCCTCCATCCATCCATTCATTAATCCTCCCCTTTCCCTCCCCTCCCTCCCTCCATCCATTAATCACTCCCCCTTCCTCCACCTCCATCTATCCATTCATTAATCCTCCCCTTTACCTCTCCCTCCCTCCATTCATCCATTAATCCCTCCCTTTACCTCACCTCCCTCCATCCATCCATTAATCCCCCCTTTACCTCACCTCCATCCATCCATCCATTAATCCCCCTTTACCTCCACCACCACCCTCCATCCATCCATTAATCCCTCCCTTTACCTCTACCTCCCTCCATTCATCCATTAGTTCCTCCCTTAACCTCACCTCCCTCCATGCATCCATTAATTCCCCCTTTACCTCACCTCCCTCCATCCATTCATTAATCCCTCCCTTTACCTCACCTCCCTCCATCCATCCATCCATTAATCCCTCCCTTTACCTCACCTCCATCCATCCATCCATCCATTAATCCCTCCCTTTACCTCTACCTCCCTCCATTCATCCATTAATCCCTTCCCTTTACCTCACCTCCATCCATCCATCCATCCATTAATCCCTCCCTTTACCCCATCCATCCATCCATCCCTCCTTCCATCCTCCCCTCCATCCATCCATCCATCCACTCCATCCATTCCTCCATCCATCCATCCATCCATTCCATCCATCCATCCCTCCATTCCATCCATTCCATCCATCCATTCCATCCATCCATCCCTTCCATCCATCCCTCCATTCCATCCATCCATCCATTCCATCCATTCCATCCATCCATCCATCCTCCATCCATCCATTCCATCCATCCATCCATCCCATCCATCCATCCTTCCATCCATCCATTCCCATCCATTCCATCCATCCATCCATTCCATCCATCCATCCATCCATCCATCCATCCATCCATCCTCCATCCATCCATCCTCCTCCATCCATCATCATTCCATTCCATCCACCTCCATCCATCCATCCATTCCATTCCTTCTCCATCCATCCATCCATCCATCCATCCCTTCCTCCATTCCATTCCTCCATCCATCCATCCTTCCTTCCATTCCATCCATCCATCCATCCATCCACTCCATCCATTCCATCCATCCATCCATCCATTCCATCCTCCCTCCATCCATCCATCCATCCATCCATTCCATCCATCCATTCCATCCTTCCATCCATCCATCCATCCATTCCATCCATTCCTTCCATCCATCCATCCATCCTCCCACCTCCATCCATCCATCCATCCATCCATCCCTCCATCCATTCCTCCCTCCATCCATCCATTCCATCCATCCATTCCATCCATTCCTCCATCCATTCCATCCATCCATCCATCCATCCATTCCTCCTTCCATCCGTCCATCCATCCTTCCATCCATCCATCTCCATCCCTCATTCCATCCATCCATCCATCCCTCCATCCATTCCATCATTCCATCCATCCATCCATCCATCCATCCTTCCCTCCTCCATCCATCCATCCATCCATCCATCCATCCATCCATCCATCATCCATCCATCCCTCCATTCCATTCCATCCATCCTCCATTCACTCCTCCTCCATCCATCCATCCATCCATCCATTCCATTCCATCCATCCATCCATCCTCCTTCCATCCATCCATTCCATCCATCCATCCATCCATCCATCCATCATCCATCCATCCATCCATCCATCCATCCATCCATCCATCCATCCGTCCATCCATCCATCCATCCATCCATCCATCCATCTCCTCCTTCCATCCCTCCATCCATCCATCCATCCATCCATCCATTCCTGTCCATCCATCCATCCATCCATCCATTCCTTCCATCCATCCATCCATTTCTTCCTTCCATCCATCCATTCCATCCATCCATCCTCCATCCATCCATTCCATCCATCCATCCATTCCTCCATCCTCTCCATTCCATCCATCCATCCATCCATCCATCCATTCCATTCCTCCATCCATCCATCCATCCATCCATCCTTCCTCCATTCCTCCTCCATCCATTTCCATTCCATTCCATCCATCCTTCCTCCGTCCATCCATCCATTCCATCCATTCCTCCATTCCATCCATCCATTCTCCTCCATCCATTCTTCCTCCATCCATCCATCCATCCATCCATCCATCCATTCCTCCATCCTCCATCCATCCATCCATCCATCCATCCATCCATCCTCCATTCCTCCATCCATCCATCCCTCCTCCATCCATCCCTCCATTCCATCCATCCTCCATTCCTCCATCCATCCATCCTCCATTCCATTCCTCCATCCATCCATCCATCCCTCCATCCATCCATTTCCCTCCTCATCCTCCATCCATCCATTCCATCCATCCCTCCATCCATCCTCCATCCATCCATCCATCCCTCCTCCTTCCCCTCCATCTCCATCCATTCCTTCCATCCATCCATCCATCCATCCATTCCACCTCCATCCATCCATCCATCCATTCCATCCATCCATCCCTCCATCCTCCATCCCTCCATCCATCCATCCATTCCATCCATCCATCCTCCTCCTCCATCCATCCATCCTCCCTCCTTCCCCTCCCTCCATCCATCCATCCATCCATCCATTCCTTCCTCCATCCATCCATCCATCCATTCCATTACCTCCTCCCTCCATCCATCCATTTCATCCATCCATCCACCTCCTCCATCCTCCATCCTCCATCCACTCCCTCCCTCCCTCCATCCATCCATCATCCTCCTCCCTCCATCCATCCATCCATCCATTTCCATCCTCCATCCATTCCATCCTCCATCCATTCATCCTTCCCTCCATCCCTCCATCCATTCCTTCCATCCATCCTCCATCCATTCCCTCCTTTCCCTCCATCCTCCATCCATTCCATCCCTCCTCCTACCTCACCTCCCTCCTCCATCCATCCATCCATCCCTCCTCCTTTTCCCTCCTTTCCCCTCCATCCATCCATTAATCCCTCCTCCACCGCACCTCCATCCATCCATCCATTAATCCCTCCCTTTACCTCACCTCCCTCCATCCATCCATTAATCCCTCCCTTTACCTCACCTCCATCCATCCATCCATTAATCCCTCCTTTACCTCCACCTCCCTCCATTCTATCCATTACCTCCCTCCTCCATCCATTAATCCCTCCCTTTACCTCACCTCCATCCATCCATCCATTAATCCCTCCCTTTACCTCACCTCCTTCCATCCATCCATTAATCCCTCCCATTACCCTCCCTGTGTCCATCTATTAATTCCCCCTTTACCCGTCCCTCCGTCCATCCATGCATCCATTAATCCCTCCCTTCCATCTCCCTCCATTTATCCATTCATTCAACCCTCCCTTTACAACGTTTAATGGATGCCTTCCTCCATCCACCCTTCCAACCATCCATCCTAAGATCCAATCATTCATTCATCTGCTTTACAGGTGAGTCTTACTACTTCGGTCTCTCGAGTTCGGATGGACAGACGTTCCTATTCCAGGACGATCCATTAACGTACTATGGAGGTTGGGGGTCGGGGCAGCCGAGACAACTCAATTCCGCTGTAGCGTATGCCAAGTACCAGTGCAGCACGTACACGTGGAGCGTCAATGACGGAACCGCAAGAATTCGTTATATCTGTGAAATGCTGGGTAAGTGAGTGAGCGAGTGAGTGAGTATGGTTTTACGCCGCTTATAGCACTATTCCAGCAATATTACGGCGGAGGCGCCAGAAATGGGCTTCACACATTGTACCCATGTGGGGAGTCGAACCCGGGTCTTCGGCGTGACGAACGGACGCTTTAACCAATGTGCTACCCACCGGCCAGTCTCTGTATGAATATAGCCCACCGCCCGGAAATGCTGTGCAAGATTAACATTGACTGACTACGTTGAGTACGTTGCGTTAGCGTGGAGTGAGTGGAAATTAAAGATTTCGGTCTCTCGGGGTGAGGTGAGGTGAAATTGGGTTTAACGTCGTGCTTGATAATATTTCGCTCATTCGGTCTCTCTCGAGTTCGGATGGAGTGACAAGTTCTGTAGTGGCACAAGCATCGTCAAAGGACCATTGCCTACTAGAATATGTGGTTATACATTTACCCTTTTATCATAACAGTTGGTCGAACACTGTACTGGCATATCAATGAACTCATAGCATCTCCACAAATAGATCCGACAACGACGACATCTACAACAACAACACCAACACCGACTTCAGCTCCGACAGCAACACGGTCCACCATGGACGACACAACACCGTTGGTGAATGCAAGCAACAACGGGACGCTCCAAAACGTCTCCACAACATCGCAGTCGGCCATAAGTGAGTGTTCAACGACCAACCAATCGATCATGTTTTCTCATAATCGAACACAAACAATTCTGGAACACTTGTTGCATTAACAATGTCTTTCACACGGTTGGTTTTGTCTGTTACATTTCATGAGCACTATAAGGTCGTCCAAGTCATGATTTAATTTTTTTAAAGACCCCCAAGAAATTTATGTTCCTAACATACTAGTCATCCTTTAAAGGTGAGCAATTTGCTAAAAACACCAAAAAAAACCCAAAGACCTACGTGTTTTTTTCTTTATGTTTTTGTGCAAACAAACATAACCAGGAAAATCTGATAAATGATGCTAACCAATTATTTTCGATGATTGATCGGTTGTAATGAACCAATCATCAATTAAGAGATTTTAACCAATTCCCAACACTACTGTCTACAGTTGGGCGTTGATTTCGTACGCATTATCGTTTGTTTGTTTAACACCTCAATACTCCAGCTATATGGCTGCGGTCTATAAATAATCAAGTATGGACCAGATAATCCAGTGATCAACATCATGGGCATCCATCTACACAATTAGCATTCGATGACATGTGTCAACCAAGTCAGCGAGCCTGACCACCCGATCCCGTTAGTCGCCTGTTACGACAAAAAAACGGGTTGCTGAAGACAAGTTCGTATTGATCTTTAGTGGATAAACACACAATAGGATTTGTGAATATTTATTCAGTAATGTACTATATGTCTTGTATCAAACGAACCGAAAATTTCTTTTTCAGATTGGAAATCAGGTGCATGTCCCCTGGTCTTTAAGGCAGTGTCATTAACGACCCTGACAACGCTCTTATGCATCGTATTTGGTCTCGAGGCACATTTCTGAACGTGTAGCGCTTTCTCGAGACCAATACTACCACTTTACATTTTACATCGTCGATTAACTTGAGTATTATATGTCCATTCTAACATGATAAATATCATTCACTGAACGCAACCATTACGTACTTTTAAGTCTGGTTTGAATTAACTGACTGACTGACTGAGTTTGGTTTTACGCCGCTTTTAGCAATATTCCAGCAACATCACGGCGGGGAACACCAGAAATGGGCTTCACACATTGTACCCATGAGGGGATTCGAACGAGCCAACGCTTTAACCACTAGGCTACCCCACCGCCCCGGTTTGAATTAATACATCGACAGTTGCCAAATATGGTTTCGCTGTAATGGCGATAAAACATGCAATCTGATGTGTGCACTTTGCATAGACACTTACATAGTACACAGGGTTTAAAGGCACGATATCACACAACACTTCTCTAAAAATAAACTCAACAAGACTAAGTAACAGCCATCAGGGAAGCAACCATATAATTTATTCAAAAAAGAATTACGTATTTAGATTACAATATTAAATTAAAAAGTTCGAATGAATTAATGCAACGTTGCATTAAATCAGCTCTTGCTGTCGAACATTATTTCAAGCGAGCCCCATTGACTTATGTCCCTTGGAGCGCCCTTTTCGAATAAAACTATAGTTAATACCTAATGTTATCTTTTTTATCTGGGCACATACCATTATTGTCAAGGGTAAAGGTTAATTAAGCCTTATGCAACCAACCTCTTTTGGGAAGTCTGTCTTATGGGAGGTCTGTCTTATGGGAGGTCTGTCTTATGGGAGGTCTGTTTTATGGGAGGTCTGTCTTATGGGTCTTATGTCTGTCTTATGGGAGGTCTGTCTGTCTTATGGGAGGTCTGTCTTATGGGAGGTCTGTTTTATGGGAGGTCTGTTTTATGGGAGGTCTGTTTTATGGGAGGTCTGTTTCTTATGGGAGGTCTGTCTTATGGGAGGTCTGTCTTATGGGAGGTCTGTCTTATGGGAGGTCTGTCTTTATGGGAGGTCTGTCTTATGGGAGGTCTGTCTTATGGGAGGTCTGTCTTATGGGAGGTCTGTCTTATGGGAGGTCTGTCTTATGGGAGGTCTGTCTTATGGGAGGTCTGTCTTATGGGAGGGGAGGTCTGTCTTATGGGAGGGATGGGAGGTCTGTCTTATGGGAGGTCTGTTTATTCTGTCTTATGGGAGGTCTGTTTTATGGGAGGTCTGTCTTATGGGAGGGAGGTCTGTTTATAGGGGAGGTCTGTCTGTCTTATGGGAGGTCTGTTTTATGGGAGGTCTGTCTATGGGAGGTCTGTCTGTCTTATGGGAGGTCTGTCTTATGGGAGGTCTGTGTGTCTGTTTATGGGAGGTCTGTCTTATGGGAGGTCTGTCTTATGGAGGAGGTCTGTCTTATGGGAGGTCTGTCTTATGGGAGGAGGTCTGTCTTATGGGAGGGAGGTCTGTTTTATGGGAGGGTCTTATGGGAGGTCTGTCTTTATGGGAGGTCTGTCTTATGGGTCTGTCTTATGGGAGGTCTGTCTTATGGGAGGTCTGATGGGAGGTCTGTCTTATGGGAAACTACTCTGTAATTTAACAACCAAGGCAGTTCTACGTTGCGTTTGTTTTGCGAGTCCTCCTCTTGTAAAAACAAGTCGACTTGTTGACAATACATGGTATTGCTTCGCGTGAACAAACATACAAGAAAAGACCAAAGACGTCAAATTTGCAATTAAACATCGCTAGAAAAGATTATTTACCTATTCAGTTCTAATTTGTTTTTGCTATGCATTGTCTTATATGCAGGGATTAAGATTACCGTGTGTAATTGTCTCGTTTACAACGCCGGAAATAGCAATCAGTTGTGCAGTGCACACGTTCCCCTACCGGTGATTTAGTTAAAACGTACCGGATAATACACCGAGATGAATTGTGATGCAGTGATCTTAAAAAGATAGTATCTGAAACTATTGTTTTATACACAGAAATATATTCTGGTATTGTGTCATTTTCATCGCAGGTTGTGCTCTATAAATGTAAAATATTTATGATCATAACTAAGGTTATGCGACAGCTTTTTGGAGTATTGACGGATAAATTTTATGCATGGAACAATTTAACTTGTCACCGATGAGGTTTCGCGCGATGCGCGATGTCGCTACACTAATTTCCACTGTATGTATCCAAAGCACTTTGTTAGACGAAATGTGATCGTCCAGCTACACTAATTATGACTTTTGGCGAAACAAAATATGTATGCGTATCCATTTACTGTCATCTACACTTCATGTCGAGACGTGAGTAGACGCAATATGTTAGTGATTGCTGTGAAGTAGGAACATTGTGTTAAGGAACCTAGCCAGGAGGCTAGAAATCTTGGTGTCATGTTTGACTCCACACTCAGTGCTGAATGCCATGTAAGCCGGATCTGCACAAAAGCTTTCGTTCTCGAGGGTTCTCATTCAATTGTGCTTCATTCAATTGTGCTTACCTTGTAATACAAACCAATAATAGCGATTTGAAACTTTTATCCTAAGTTGAATAAAATTCTGAGATTTAAGTGTCCAATTGGCAAGGAAAATTATGAGGATTCGCAATCTTAATTTCACTTTATTTGATTTATTTTTTTTGTTTAAAGTGAAATTCATCGGTACGTTTTCACTGCAAACAGACTATACGCACAAATCATGACTGAAACCAGTTCTGCAAACACCGACAACACCGCGTGCGACAATTTTCGATGTACGGAGCAACTGTTTACATTCTATAAGTGGCAAGTGTTCTCTGTATTGAAGCTGTTCTGTTACGACGTAAATTGTAATAAAACGTAAATTGTAATACTTGCAGCAAATTGTAATAACCCTTGGCGTAAATTGTAATAAAAATTGACATGAATTGTAATACGCAAATTGTAATAAAAATCGACGTAAATTGTAATAATTTTTGTTGCGGTAAAATGTAATAAATATTTACGTAAATTGTAATAACAGTTTTAATCATTCGTAAATACGCGTGTGTTCGTTTTTCATTGCATTTCATATATCATATAAGCTTGTTAGGACGATAACTCAAGAAAGAATTGACTAATTTTGCTTAAAAGTAGTACCCAGGTGCGTTGGAGGACGTGCGGACACCAATTGAATTCGGCGACCTTCAGATTGATAAATATACTTATGGAAAATATAATAATAATATTCGTCCTGATAAATAATCGATATAAAATCTCCAACTGTCCTCTCGATCATGTTTTGGGGGCAAAAATCTGTTGAGGTTTTGATATGTAAACATATAGAGAGGGGGTATTCTAACGGGTATATCTAACACACTTAAATGCATGTGGAGTTGGTGGGTGGGTGGGGTGTGTGTGTGTGTGTGTTCTGATGGGTATAATACGTGGGGCGTTCAAACTGTAGTCAGCCTCACCTAGAATATGATACAAATGCAGCTGTTATGTTTTTATTTTTCTACATATTATCTGTCAACCTCAAGCATATTTGTTTTGCTATGTTCCAGCTTCACGATCCCTATTTGGTTGACTTTTTATCTTGGTACTCCCCCAAAACGCAAAATCTGCAATACATGCATCACAAACTTCAGGAAACAAAATGTGCAAGTGAGCGAGTGAGTTATAATTTTAAGTCACGTCGGCAATATTTCAGCCATATCGTGACGACAAAAATGGTATATACTAAGTAGAAGTACATAGACTATTGTATACATTTTTTATTAACACTATTAAAGCAAAGGGCAGTATAACGACTAGATTGCCACACATTAATAAAAACTACTTTGAGTTCAGTGTAAAATGCTAAATCTTTTCAAAATAACAATCTAAAATTGGGCTATAGATCGCCACCAACTGAAGGTAGATCACCATCCTGGGGACCATGGGGACTTATGTTACCTTTGCTACCTGCATGGTCCCCAGCTGGATTTATATCATCTCCTCAGCTGTTGGCGACTTTTGAGCAATTTACCCATGAAATTAAAACTACAAACATTCTACGATTAACATTCTGGCAGTGATCAACAAACATTGAACGATGTGTTCTTAAGTACCCTCTTCGGAGGACAGGGCGGTGGGGCAGCCTAGTGGTTAAAGCGTTGGCTCGTCACGCCGAAGACCCAGGTTCGATTTCCCACATGGGTACAAAGTGTTAAGCCCATTTCTGGTGTCCCCCGCCGTGATATTACTGGAATGTTGCTAAAAGCGGCGTTAAACTAAACTCAGAGTTGAGAGAGAATGGTTGTTGCATGAAGTCACTCGCCATTGTCGCACTTTGCTGTTTCCTCTGAAGACTTAACCACACTTATTGTTATATCAGCTACATATTTAAAAAACTGTTGATCTAAATGAAATACATATCTGCTCTCTTTAATATTTCAGTTACACTATGCATATAAAAAGTGTATAACTTTCCATGGTTCATGTTCAAGCTCGTGCTTTGAACCCTGCCCCTTTGTTTGTTTATGTACAGTAAATTTACAGTTTGCAACATTCTCATGCAGTTTATACGGTTAATCTCAATCGGATACTTGTCACCCACGCCCACGGGGTAGAATATGTCTTCAGCAACCCATGCTT
Organism: Haliotis rubra; assembly: GCF_003918875.1. NCBI lineage: Eukaryota > Metazoa > Mollusca > Gastropoda > Lepetellida > Haliotidae > Haliotis > Haliotis rubra. Next base: position 43,700 of record NW_025765644.1, read on the forward strand.
GCCACAAAAGGCGACTATGCTTGTACTAAGATGCGACCAAAGGGATCGGGTGGTCAGGCTCGCTGACTTGGTTGACACATGTCATCGGTTCACAATTGCGCAGATCGATGCTCATGCTGTTGATTACTGTTGAGTTACATAACCTAGCTCACATGATAAATAACAAAGTGTTGAGAGGTAGGCCAAGGCCGTTGAATATAAGACGACTTGAATATAAGACACTTATAATATAAGTGATTGTGTAGGTATGTTTACGATACGTGTCATGTTAACCTAGCCGTGTTAACTTAGCCGTCTTCGGACGTCATAATTCACGAAGTAAAATAGACTGCATTTCTAACCGGAACTATTGTGGCGATACATTACGGTTCAGCCTCATGAGCAACAAGAAAAGCGACACAAGCATTACACAAATTTTCGATGTACATCCCCACCCGGGACCTCTTATTCATACTGACCTGAAAATAATTCATGTGAATGTTAGAAGTTTGAGAGAAAAAGTAGATATATTAGAAATTGAGTTGGGCCCCCTATGATGTAATATGTCTGACCGAAACATGGTTACATTCGGCGATAGATAACAAAGAAATTAATATTCCGTGTTTTTATGCGCCATTTCGTAAAGATAGAGAAAGCCGAGGCGGCGGGGTTGCGGTGTATGTTAAAGATAATATGTGTGCAATGCAAATAGATGAATTGGATATAACTGGGCTCGAGGCAATATGGATAAAACTTAAATGTAAGAAACAAACATATCTAATAGGTACATTCTATAGAGCAGACAGAAGTGAGTGAAGTATAGTGGGATCTTATTAACAACAGCATTGCAAATGCCGTGGATTTAAATATGTATACTATCATTGTAGGAGATTTTAAGTGAGATCTATTGAGCGAAAATAAACAAAAAACTTATAGCTTAAGAGCTGCATATTGACTCAAGCAACTAATATCTGAACCCACGTGGATCTCTTCTCATTCTCGTACATTGATTGATTTGATATTTGTCACATGTTTGGATAAAGTACGGAATTCGGGAGTGCTAGATCCGATATGTAGTGACCATTGTCCGGTGTATGTTAACATCGAATCAGATATACAGAAAGAAGTGTGCTACAAGCGGAAAATCTATGATTACTCTCGAGCGAATATGGAACGCACGAAACAAGACATAACTGCTACTGGTAATAAGCTAACGGAAACTGAAAAAAATCGATCTGATAGCATCCCAACTAACCGACGATTTACTCAACGTTTGCGACGCGAACATACCAAACAAAACCGTGCCGATTAGGCCAAGAGACCCGTTATGGATGAATAATGAAATAAGCTCACTTATTAGAAAACGTAATAGGCAACACAAAATCGATAGGAAAATTAACCGTCCGCTAGAATGGCAAAAATTCAGACCCGTTAGAAATAAGGTAATATCGTCTGTACGTAAAGCTAACACAAGCAAAATTGATATCGCAATAAGTGAATCAACTGGAACGAATATATTGCTATCTGTAGATACTACTAAAGCAACAGGCCCTGATAAAATCGGAAACAAAGTATTAAAAACGTGTTCCAACCCACTAGCCCCGATCCTAACTAAATTGTTTATATAATTAATTTGTCATTAGAACTGTCTAAGTTCCCCACCTCCTGGAATGAAGCGTACGTAATCCCTATCCATAAAACAGGTAATATATACGATTGTTCTTATTATAGAGCGGTAGCATTAACAAGTTGTATTGCTAAAGTATTTGAAAAGTGTATCTTTAGATATGTATATAATGTTCTGAGAGATAATTACCTTCTGTCAAATCTCCAATCTGGTTTTTACTCCCCGGCGACTCGACAACTAATCAGCTAACCTATCTATATGATTCCAAAGCTAAAGCACTAGACGATGGAAAAGAAGTAAGAGCGGTATTTTGCGATGTTAGGAGAGCGTTTGATAAAGTTTGGCAAAAAGGAATCCTGCATAAATTGAAATCCTATGGAATTCAAGGTAACCTACTTATTAAAGTAGTTTGAAAGTTATTTGAATGGTAGAATCCAGCGAGTTGTAATTAATGGACACACATCAAATCCTTGACCAGTACGAGGGCGCGGTGGGCGAGCTGGCTAAGGCGCCAGGCTAGTGATCCAGCGAGCTTCGAGGTGCCGGGATAACATGTCCACGGGTGTAGAAACCTTGGAGTCAACTTTGTGTGCAGACTCTTTCAATGTTGTCACAACCCCTAGTGTACAGTACACAATGAATACACCTAGTTGCGGGTACAGCAACGTGCAGTGAACTTGGACAAAGTACTGTGACTATGTGTCCCAGTCGATATGTGCGCTATATAAATATCCTAATAATAATAATTAGCATGCGTCCCTCAAGGATCAGTCTTAGGACCCCTAATGTTCATAATATATATTAATGATATTGTAGATGATATATATATTGCTAGTAATATTTGACTTTTTGCAGAGACGACACGTCTCTATACGTTATAATTGATGATCCTGACATAGCTGCAGACTGTTTAAATAATTACTTATTAAGAATTTCAAATTGGGCCAAAGAATGGAAGGTTTCATTCAATCCTAACAAAAACAAAATCAATACAGTTCAGTAGAAAACTAATTTAACAGCGCGATCAGTTAAATGTAGAACGAAGACATATGCCAGATCATTTCTACCTGATACAATAAAACTATGGAATTCCCTAAGTTCTGAAATTCAAAATATTGATACTTTATCACGATTCAAAAACTCGATATTAAGACCAAATAACAAAACTATTATCTTTGACCTAAACTATGGACCAAGAAGATGCCAAATTATCCATTCTCGTCTCAGGCTCCGTTGTAGTGATTTGAATGCTGTTTGGTTTGATAGACACATCATTGACAGCCCCTCGTGTTCATGTGGTCATCCAGTCGAAAATGCTGTGCATTATTTCTTCACATGCAATAAATACACGGAATTGAGACAAAAATCATATTTCTATTTAAAGGGGTTTAGTATCAACACTGTACTATGGGGATGTACATCCCTCACTAGCAATGATCTACACAAATTATCAAAATCTATTCATGATTACATAATAAGATCTGATCGATTTGATGTTTCATAAATACTTTGATTTTGACTGCTAAACAAACAAATCGATATTCATGCATTATCCTTATCTTGATTGCTGGTAAGACTTGTAACAATGTGTCATCTGTTTCTGCATTTACTTATACATGTATTTGTTTATGGTAACGGCTTTCAAATAAGCTCCTCGGAGCTTGTTGGCCAATCCATTCATAATTTCATGAATAAAAATGTTTAAACCAAGAATAAACGTATTTTTCAAAGCGTAAACAAACAATATCCTGTTATTTTTGGATATGCCATGAAGAACTTCAAAATGTAATTAACATTAATATATTGAAAGCTGTTGCTCGTAAAATATTTCCTTGCGTCAACAGTGAAAATAACTCCATAATGAAAAACAATTAACTTTAATATTCAAAACAAACACAAATAATCTCTGGTAGTTTTAAGACGTGTCACAAATAATTTCACAGCTGTTAGAATTACCATGAAATTATAGAAACCAATAGCTAACAAAATTTGAAAATCCGTAATGTAAAGGTCTTTGTCACAAACACAGCTATTACTTCCGCCACATGTCAATATCTGAATATCGCAATAATCCTCTGTCTGACCCTGCAAATTATCTAAACGTTACCGAAACTGTAATCGGATGCCTTGATACAAAAAGCGAACAAATTCCATCCATTAGTTTGGGGGATATCGCAAGAATACTAGCTGTGACCTTGAAAATTATCCGAAGATTACTGAATTCGACTGGCGTTAGGCGATACTCCCAACACATTTTCCTAACATACTTTTAAGCAGAATTTATTAATTCTTTCTTGTGTTTTTGCACTAAAAAGTTAGTAATTCTTTCTGCAGAACAATACAATTTTCGCTGTAAACTCAAAATGAGCACAAGTTCCCCAATCAGCTGGTGTAGGGGGAATCCGGCCAATATACCTTGATATAAAATTGGATCAAAATCTATTAATTCTTTCTTGAGTTATCGCGCTAACAATATTGGAAAAAAACCTAAGATTTTTGCTGTGGCCTTGCAAATTATCTCAAGGTCACTCAATTCAACTGGTGTCTGTGAATCTCGCCACGACACCTTGGTACCAAATTTAAACAAAATCCATCATTTCTTTCTTGAGTTATCGCCCTCACAAGCTTATATGATGTTTGAAATGCAATGAAAAACGAACACACACGTATTTACGAACGATTGAAACTGTGATTACAATTTACCTTAAATATTTATTACATTTTCCCGCAACTAAAATTATTACAATTTACGTTAATTTTTATTACAATTAACGTTTTTATTACAATTTACGTCAAGGGTTATAACAATTTGCTGCAAGTATTACAATTTACGTTTTTACTACAATTTACGTCGTAACATGTTCGCCTCGAAGTGTCAATTATCGATTTTAGGCAAGTCGTAAGGGATAATAAGTATTTTATTGCGCCAAAAGGAAGATAAAGTGACTTCATATGCCCCAATATATATATTAAAAATATGGTCGATAATGTGTGACAATGTGCCTTTAAGTTCAGTAACAGATCCCCATCATTGCAAAGCAATACGTTGAAGTCAAATCGTAAATCCCTGTTTCACAGACTTAACGCTTGTAAAATTTTAATAAACTTGGTACTGGCTGTTGAGGTTCTGGGTTTTTGACATGGAGGTTGATTCACGTACTTTCAACAACAGTCCAGTAGTTCTAGGAGTTCTAAACCCGTGAAGATCTCAACCTGCGCAAACACTTGCATCGAACGAAATATGACTGAGTGAGTGAGTTTAGTTTTACGCCGCACTCAGCAATATTTTTCTACTATATGGCGGCGGTCTTGACAAGACAACCCAGTGATCAACAGCATGAGCATCGATCTACGCAACTGGGATACGATGACAAACGAAGTATGAACGACGTTGAAGAACACCCTATTGTGTGTGGGAAATGGGGGTTTTTGGGGGGTTGGGGGATTTAGTCCCAAATGACGTCATCAAACACATGGCTGACCTCATTTCACGGGATGTCAATGACCTTGTACTGGGCTGACCTAAGAAATCAGGGTCATGGGTGTCCGTCGTTGGTCTCGGGGGTTAATGAAACAGATGACACATCATAGCATCACACCATGACATCACGCCATTATTTTGGACCAATCAGCGTAGAACAACTATCGAACTCACTTGACCACTGACCACAAACTAGTTTTATCCGGTTTCATTTTAAACTATAAAACCCCCTCTCACAAAGAGTTAATGTTATACATGTATAAATTTGTATATTTTTGTATATCTGTAACTTTATATATAACATGAATCGTATATATTTTTGTAAATTTTGTAAAATGAAATAAATTGGCAAAGTGTTGAATCCCCTACTAATCCCCCTTTGTTGCACCATTAACTTTAATTAATTGCTTGACAATGAAACTGGCAAAGTGGGAGAACACCACATTCTTAAAGTACGACTTTACAAATGCCAATTTCTTGTTGATGCATAGAGGGGAGTTTCCATATTTATTCCCACACCGGTATCCAGATAAAAGTTACTATAACCAGGTGAAAAGAAGTATATATGCATAATGACAACCAGCATATTAACAGATAATTAGCGTAAAAATATTGTCCTCCTGAGAGGGTACGTAAGTCCCAAAACTTTCAGAGTAAGATGTAAATTTACCACATTTTAATCGTAGTATTTTTGTTCTTTTAACTTCCGGCTAAATTTTCCTACAATCGCCAGCGGCTGAAGGGATGTTGTAAATCCAGCTAGGGTCCATGCAGGTAGCAAAGGTACTGTAAGTCCCCATGGTCCCTAGTATGGTGATCTACCTTCTGTTGTTGGCGATCTCTACCCTGTTTTTATATTGTATTGTCCCAATAGTGCTTTTTGTTTTAAACTTTCCACGCTAGTTTTAATTCTAATTGTGATATTCTAGTTGTTTTACTGTCCTTCGTTGACAGGTTTTTATAGTATACATTTACATTTTAAATAGAATTTTTCCAAGAAAAGTTAAAACGATCAAATAATTTACGTGTCACTTCCGAAACGACAAAGGGAATATGATAGTTAACGTGTATGTTATTAAAACGTTGGAGACCAAGATCAGAAAATTTAAAGTGCACTCTAAAATTCCAATTCCGTTTCCTTAAAACAGCAGAAACATTACTCCAAACAAAAAGTTTACTTGTTATACGGAATGGATCTAAATTACATAATTGTCTAAATAATCTAGACACACCTCGCCACTGATTAACAAAGGGTTGGCACCAACCCATGGCACCACTAACAGCATTGTTTGGGGCATATTTACGTAAACCCATAAAAAACCTCATTGCACGGTTTTGTACAGCATCTATACATGAAAATTTTATACATGAAAATTTATAGGTGCCCCATATGGATACGCCGTAATTGATGGTGGACCAAACCATAGAAAAAACAACTTGGAATATGTTTGATATGGCATACCGCCTAACACTTTATACTTAGTAATTAATATGCCAAGTGCCCGACTAGCGGAATTAGCTACAGATTTTGCCATGCGTAAATAATATAAATGCTCTGTTAAAAGCAAACCTAAATAATTATAACAATCTGTTGTCTCCAATTCCGTATCACCACATACAAATAAAACATTACTTCTTGAAACTGACGGGCGTCTAAAATGAACAACTTTGGATTTAACATTATTGACGTCATCTTATTGGATATACACCAATTATGTAAACAGTCCAACATAACATTTAAATCATTCTCATTTTCAGCAATTAAAACAATATCATCTGCATAGGCCAAAACTCCGATGCTGGTCCCGTCAACTTTAACACCCAGACATAAATTCTCAATTGAAACAATGAGATCATTAACATACAGATTAAAAATAAGTGGTGACAGTAAACAACCTTGCTTTAAACCACACTGAACATCGAACCATGATGTATATTGCCCATTAATACGCACAGCACATTTGACATTTTTATAAAGTGATAAAATAGCTTTATACATGTTACCATTCACACCACGAGATCTTAGTTTCTCCCAAAGTAGAGACCTATCAATGCAATCATAGGCTTTTTTACAATCAATAAATGCTGTAAAAGTAGACTTCTTCTGTGATTTTCTTGTTTCTATGATAGACGTCAGACTTGAGATGTGTTCCACGGTTGACCGACTCTTTCTAAAACCATTCATGTATAAGTTCGTGTTCTTCAGCATATTCACTGAGTCTGTTGTTAAGAACACCACAATACAGTTTATACGAGGCACTAGCCAAAGTGATACCTCGGTAGGAGAGGGGGTCACGGGGGTCTTGAGAACCCGACTTCGGAATGGGTGTAATCACTCCCTTAGCCCAGCTTGTCGGCACACACCCACTTTCAAAGCAGGTGGCAAACAGTGTATGTAGATATAAAATGCTTGTCTCATTCTTCAGCACATCAACTGGGATACAATCGAATCCAACGGACTTTCCCGCTTTTGCTTGTTGAATAATTCTCCTTACTTCGTCGACAGATATACTAGTGTTGAAAATATTTCCTGTTGTGTCCTCGTTGTCAGTCTGTATATCACTAATCGCAGAGTTACAGTTCAAAAGGTCACTGTAGGCCTTACGCCAAGTCTCTAGTACCACAGTGACGTCATAACTAACGCTGCCGTCTTCACGCGTCACTTCCATCGGAATCTTCTTTCTTCTTTCATTCCCGACTCCTACTCGCCCTATTTTCCTCCAAAATTCCCCGCTATTAGAGCTACACAATTCTTCTAACTCCTGTAGGGTTCGACGAGTGTGGTCACGTTTCGCCTTTTGTACTTGTTGAAAGAAATATTTTCGTTTAGAAACATATATACATTTAAAACCACTTTTACGAGGTCCTTTACACCTACACCACTGCTTTTCAGCACTGTAAATGTCATTCCACAGGAGAGCTAGCCTGTCACACCACCAGCCCTTCTTAGTCCGCTTGCGTTTATTACTTCTGCAAGACATGTTAATAATTACTTGTTTTGTAGGTAAGACCTTCTCCATTTCAGTCCTCACTGTGTCCGTAAATACGCCGTAAGCTTGATCAATATCAAACTGATCCTTCCGCGACGAGTCTAACTTATTAACAGCATCCTGTAACGTCGCACAACATTGTTCAGATGATAAAAACCCACTGGGTACGTTAGAAGTATCACATCTAGTCACATTAGTATTTTCAACACTGTTATCACACGGAGCCATGTACTCGCACGCCTCTGAAGGTAAGTCTATTCTCCAGGAAAGAATAGAGTGGTCAAGCTTCAACACAGCCCTGGAGCCCGTCATGCCTACACAGTCAGCTGAGTCTACCAGGGAACTAGGACGCGTCACTCGGAAATCCTTGAAGTTTTGCAGCTGTTCGTAGGGGCAAATACAAAAATCCACCACGGATAAACCTCTAGAGAAACATAAGTATAATCATTCACTTCACCATATCTACCATTAAGTATACAGAAATTTGCATTAATAAGCATATCAATAAAACTATGACCATGGGCATTTATTATATTGTCTAAAACATGCCTCCGTGGCAACACATCAACCCCTTCCACAAAGTCTAGAAGATCCCCGCACCTACTATTGAAGTCCCCGCATATAGAGGTAACACCAGGCTGGTAGTACTGGTGTATCTGCGATAGAAGGGTATCACAGAAGTCTGAAGCATCAGGCTGTCGTGACGAGTTCTCGGGGGGTAGGTAGCACACACATGATATAATAGAACAATTGGTAACCGTCTTGTGAGTAAGGCGTACCCGTAGTATGCCTTCAAATGAATTATCTAACACTTCTAAGTTAAAATCATTAAGCAACGCTTTTTTAATAAGAAATCCTACACCACCGGATCCACATTTGGCCTTTGCATGCAGTTATTTTCTATTGTGGCCTATCCAAGAGTAGTTTTCAAGATGTAAAGTAGAGTTAGCCTTAAGATGTGTCTCAGCCAATCCAATAATATCAAGGTCAGCTGAATGTAAACAAGAAGCACGAATCACGTGGTTTTCAGAAAGTGTGTCAGTAGACCATCCAGCAATGTTCCAAAACCCGCATGATACCTAGTAGTACCGACGCGTATTACCTCGGTTATCACGCCTATCTGACGCTGCACGTGGGCTGACCGTGTTGTCGATGGATCCTCGTCTGTGATTGGACGCCCTCTCTCTGTCATGTGACGATTGTTGGTAAACATCTCCACGTGGTTGGAACGCATCATCGCTGTTGTTGTTGCGATGTTTACCGTCGTTGTATCGTCGATCGCTGCTTCCTACTCTAACTATTCTGCCCCCAGATAGTTTCAGCTTACCATCGCCCATCGTGTCCACTAATGTCTTCATGTTGGCCTCCAGCTGCCGTTGTTGTAGTGGCTTGTCACTTGACAGGTAGACATTGCTGTAGTTCCTACTGTCCTTCAGTACATGTTTTGCAGACAGAATAGCTTGTTTATTATCAGAGCTTTTACACTTACCGATGATAACTCCTGCAAATCTCTGGTTTCTTGATTCCTTCCTTTCTGCTGAGTCTATCGTAATGTCTCTTAACTTGAGACCCTCCCTTATCAGACCGTTCACTTTAGTCCATACATCCTCAGCTCTTGACTCTGGAATATTCTTGATGACGATGTTTAGATGTTTCGTGTCCGGCGCAGAACTTGCAACTTGCGAATACACACGCGATTTCAGCTTCAAATCAGAAACCTCCTTCTGAACGTCCTGAATCATACGTACACGATCGTCACGGAGCTCACGCATTTCAGCATTCACACTGTTCAAACCAGAGTGCAATTCACTTCTCACATTACCAATGTCAACTTCTAACATCGCTTGCATTTTTTTCAAGCAATTGAGATTCCATAGCATCGAATCTCTTTTCAAAATAATGTGTTTGCTTCTCGATCGCCGTCAAAACATCGGACGCCGTTCTCGTGCAAATGGCGGGCGAGTCATTGTTTATGTTCGAATCACTTGCAATCGGTAACGTTTTTTTACAAACCTCATTTTTCTGCTTCTTAAACGGTGTATCAGACGAGTGTTCAGCCTGTGTATGATATCTCTTTCGTGCATCTGATGGACGATGTTCGGTGACTAAGCCCGGCCCCGGCATGACATTTTCAACAAATTCCTGTGACGAAGCTAAATCCAACTCCATCGAATCGGCGATCAAACTGGAGGAACGTTTGAAGATACTAACGTTTATCTTACTGTCGATGTTGATCGCTCGATTTCTTCTTTGTATAAGGTAATTTGACAAAAAAAATTCACAGCTTCTTCACAGCTTCAAAAGCATGTCCGCCACTCGCCAAGGGCGTGATATGTTGGTGTTCTCCCATTTGTGAGAACTCCCAGTTGTGAGACACATTAATTAATGGTTCAGTGCACATAGGTGGTGTTTCCACATCCCTACAATGAAAGTGGGATCAGCCCAGTTGTTGAAGAGTACCCACAGGAGTCATTGATGAGTAGATTAATGAAATAGATTATCAAAGATTCTATTTACACAGAAGAAATAGACTATTATGAAGTTTGAAAGTCATTTTGGTTTAAACATATTTTATTATTATTTATGAAAATGAATTGGGATTTCTGACCAAGCATTACTGCTTATGTTAACACGGCTCCCATGCAACATAAAATACAAAATGAAATGGAGGATGTGACATCATCGATATTGACTATTGCAAAAATATATTTCTAAGTATACATCAAATACAACTATTCTCTAAGTAGTCATAATTAGAGAGTTACAGTTGTGTGTGTCTAACAAGCTATTGTAGGAATATAAATCAATCATGAGAAGGTTAATTTAAGTATTTTCCTGAGAAAATTTGAAGCGTTGTGTCTTGATATAATCGTGGACAGATTCAACTATTTTCTGGTTTACACAAGGAGTAAATTATTTGTTTCCATTCAAAACGGTATCCAGGTTATAATGGGGAGTGCCATTCTATCAGACAGGGGAGTATGGTGTGTTTTCTTTGTTAATTACCTACTCCACTGTCTCATAACTGGGAGTCTCACAATAGGGAGTTCTCACAAATGGGAGTAGACCGATATGTTTCGTTATGTATCCCCATACTGTTTACTGCAGTATAAGTGAGATCTGATTCAGTTTGCGAATGACCAAACTTTTCAAGACTATTTAAGTTCTAGTTTAGTAAACTGCATCCTAATAATGTGATCTCAGATGAAAACATCTCATTACGAATTCGTGTAATTTCAGGTACTAAGAAATACTGAATTTTCCCATATTAGATATAAATTTATCAGTACCAGTTTGATGCGTCTGGTCATGAGTTAACTAACATAATGATTATATATTTATTGTCATTACATGTGTCATTTAGCGTCATTTATGCCATTATAATGTTTTCTGATCCATTTCATCGTACAGCATTTATTTCATTCAATGTTTTGAATCTCACATGATGACATGAGAAATGTTACTGTTCCAGTTCAGTTCGTTCATCAAGTGTTCCAACCAATATCGTCATTATGGTTACAAACGGCCTGATTTTAATACCTATCAAGTTAGATGTTATATATGAGTGTATGCACACACATTCACACAAAACATACGTAATTTGTGAATTCTGTTCAGACGAAAAAGAAGTATCTAATTTGATAAGAGAGAAGCATGGCATTATTCGTTAATTTTTAAATAATTTTATCTGCATAAAAGAAGGGATTATAAAAAAATCTGAAACAAACTTCCGTATACTACCATTTCACCAACATTGCGACATTGACCATGGAATTCTGTCTGATTTTAATGTCATAATTATGCGAGGTTCCTCATTCACACATTCATACAAATTGACAGCGCAACACAAAACAATATGCAACAAACCAAATTCAATACAATACAACTTTCACCGCCTGTGCATACCACACTGTTGAGAAATCTCTCAGGTGTGTTAGAGCGATAATCACATAGCGACATGTTTAACAAATCTACAGCTCAGCAGATTTAAATAACTTACCTTTTTAATAAGAAAAGCAAGATTTATTGATGTCAACTTCTTTATTGTGAACAACACGACGTTTCGGAGCGTATGCTTGCTCCTTCATCAGGTAAAAATCAGGTCACAGTAGAGAAGTTGACATCTATAAATCTTGCTTTTGTTATGCATTCCTCTTCTAATGCCCTTCAAAGATGAAACTTACTTCCTGAGGCTTCTTTGAGAGGCATAGAAACTTAGGTGTATTCCCTTTTGCCTGCACTCAATCTCATCTTTCCAAAATTGGAAATGTCTTGGAAACATCATCTTTCCAAAATTGGAAATGTCTTGGAAACATCATCTTTCCAAAACATTGCCAAGCTTGTAAACGTAGACTTTGTTTCCAGTGTCAGTTACTCAGTTTCGGTGAATGGAAACCAACTGGATTCCCAAATTATCCAGTGTACGGATGGTTTCCAGGTTTCAGGAAACCAAGTCATTTTTGTAGTGAAAACTAGCCATCTGATTGGCTGAAACACTCCAGGTATGCGCTATTGAAATTATTGAATTATTCAACGTTCTTGTTACTGCGAAATCGTTTTTATTGGTCACCTAGCCATGTTGGATTTTCCCCATGGTTCATGGTTAGTGATCTACCTTCAGTTGTTGACGATTTAGAGCTCATCTTATATTTTGTATTATCTATGGGTTTAGATTTACATGCAGGATTTACACCAGTACCTGTGGTTTCCTGGTTGTTATTTTATATAGTTCTTTAACAGGTTTCTACATTCTCGATTCATGTGTCATGAATGCATAACCTTTTTTGGTCATTGTATGGCTGAAATACTGCCGATGTGACTAGAAATCTTAACTAACTCATTCACTCACTAATGTTTACTTTGACTTTCACCTCCAAAGTGGTCACTTTTTATGAAACGATGGCGACAACGCCATCATGGAAACACTGATGCTTTTTTAACTATATGCTATATCAGTCGTAGTATTACGATCACTACATCGGGGCCAGCTGAGCTGCAGAACCAGTTCTAATTGTTTATGAGATTGTGAAATTACATTTTTACTTTACAGAAACTATGCAAAACTAGGAACTAAACGTTTGTTCGTCTGCAACAGGATCTTTGGCAAAGCAGTATATACTAAGAAGTCTGGCAAAATGTGGAAGTACCGAATTGAGGAAAGCCCAGATGGATTGACGTTGAAAGAGTCACCAAAGAGTGATCTTACCTGTCTGTTTGATCATATAAAATGGAATAAAGACGGGTCATTGGCCTTTGCCGGCAATAGTTTGACTTTTTTCTAATCAAGTATGTTAATAATCATGAACGTGTACTCATAAAAATTTCCAAGGTTTGGTTTGGAAGCCATACAAGTGTCTGGTCTGACCCCTCACTATTTGCAGTGACAAAAGCACTAGTTCCAGAATGGCACGTATATAATATCACTTCCAAAAAATACATAGGTATAATTATAGAGTACGCATTTTTTGTCTCAGTGTAATAACGATTCAAGAACTTTCAAACGAGTCTTCTTTAAAAGCGTGACCCGAGAACATACAGGTTAGATTTATAGCTCAGCGCAATCACTGATCCGTCTCCCTTTCACTGCCAGTGATCGTTTAGGTTTAGGGTTGGGGTTTGACTTACCTTCAGTGTGAGTAATCTGATTACATCCAGTTGAATTTGAAATCATCCCATCCAGGACTTGTCAGTGCAGCTTGGTTTCACAAAGGGAAACTGCAGACGTGTTTCGGTTGTTGTTTTGATTTGGAGCCCCAGACAAGTACTTGCGGCAGAAGATGATTTCCATGAAGCAGGAGTCGTATAAAGCCTTCTGTGTTCCTGACCTAGGTAGTCCGGTATTCTTCACCACCTTCTACGTAACTTCGATGGTGTTCGTGTGAGCACCAGTGACAGGATCCTTGAAGTGATCACTATTGTTCACCATCAGGTGTGTGTAACCAAGTTGTCCCAGTTTGCTGTATGCCTTCCAGCAGTTGGTGATGATGGTAGTGCCCTTCACCACCTGCTCCTCGATTGCCGGGTTTAGAATTTAGACTTTGCGGTTTTTTGGTTCGATACCGCCAAGTACCAACACGCCCTCAACCCTTTTACCATGGTGGTACATTCTGTTCCCGAACTTTGATTCATCTATCTCCAGCGTGGTGCCAGGGCCGCCGACAATCTCACTGTCAGACTCGATGACATTCATGCAGACCTTGTGACAAAACATGTTCCAATCGACGAGGGTGTGCTTGGAACCAGTTCTCAGCTCTCGTTGTATGACGTGAGACGGTGTCTTGTAGACCCAGTAATAGAGATGTTTCGTCAGCTGCTGCTCCAGCTGGCTGCTACCTCAACGGGGTCAGGGTCCTGCAAAGCCTGTCTGGAATATGGCTAATGCCCTTCAAAGATGAAACTGACTTCCTGAGGCTTCTTTGAGAGGCATAGAAACTTGGGTGTATTCTCTTCTTGCCTGCACTTTACTTGGCTATAAGCGGATTAGGGTTAACAGTCCAGTGCCTGCACAATTATAGTCTGTTCAAGTAAGTGGAGTTCAGTACCCACTCACCACCAAGGTCACTAGCCGACCACACTGAACACAGTTCATAATGATTAGTCAACTTAGTCATTGAAAGTAATCAAGTATGACATGATCGAGGCATGGGGTTATATAACTGCACAATCTGGTGAGTTGTGAATGTGATTATTGTGTCATATGAAACAAACAATACACTTGTATGTATTTATGTATAATGCACAGTGTACAAAAGTATATATTTCCTGGTGTAACATTTAACGCTTATTTAAGTATTTGCTGATTTAAGATTTCATCATATTTGTCAGACAATTCATTTTTGTATATTTGTATACATGCAATCTTGTGTATGCATATGATGTTACATGCAATATTAGTAAAATTAAAAATGTCACCATTTTTCAAATAACTCATATTCGTAAATTTGCTATTGCTATATGCAATAAACAACATGTGATAAACTTTACTGTTTACCAACAAGCGGTGGCATACTTGCTTTTCTACAACAGACTATAGCTTTAATCCCCATTGTTGTAAGGATTAGTACGGTCCAGTAATTTTGATCTCAAAACAGTACGTGCAGGCAAAAAGAGAACACCCCGAAACTTGGAAATATGACAGTACGCCTTGTTATTGGTGAATCTTATCTGCCTTGAATCACTCATCAATTAACAGGAAATTAGGTCTTGGGGCGTGCAAACTACAATCATTTACCAAAACCCACCAGATATCTCCCCTTGTGGACATTTCCAAAATTGGAAATCTCCTATTTCCAAAATTGGAAATGTCTTGGAAACATCATCTTTCCAAAATTGGAAATGTCTTGGAAACATCATCTTTCCAAAATTGGAAATGTCTTGGAAACATCATCTTTCCAAGACATTGCCAAGCTTGTAAACGTAGACTTTGTTTCCAGTGTCAGTTACTCAGTTTCGGTGAATGGAAACCAACTGGATTCCCAAATTATCCAGTATACGGATGGTTTCCAGGTTTCAGGAAACCAAGACATTTTTGTAGTGAAAACTAGCCATCTGATTGGCTGAAACACTCCAGGTATGCGCTATTGAAATTATTGAATTATTCAACGTTCTTGTTACTGCGACATCGTTTTTATTGGTCACCTAGCCATGTTGGATTTTCCCCATGGTTCATGGTTAGTGATCTACCTTCAGTTGTTGACGATTTAGAGCTCATCTTATAGTTTGTATTATCTATGGGTTTAGATTAACATGCAGGATTTACACCAGTATCTGTGATTTCCTGGTTGTTATTTTATATAGTTCTTTAACAGGTTTCTACATTCTCGATTCATGTGTCATGAATGCATAACCTTTTTTGGTCATTGTATGGCTGAAATACTGCCGATGTGACTAGAAATCTTAACTAACTCATTCACTCACTAATGTTTACTTTGACTTTCACCTCCAAAGTGGTCACTTTTTATGAAACGATGGCGACAACGCCATCATGGAAACACTGATGCTTTTTTAACTATATGCTATATCAGTCGTAGTATTACGATCACTACATCGGGGCCAGCTGAGCTGCAGAACCAGTTCTAATTGTTTATGAGATTGTGAAATTACATTTTTACTTTACAGAAACTATGCAAAACTAGGAACTAAACGTTTGTTCGTCTGCAACAGGATCTTTGGCAAAGCAGTATATACTAAGAAGTCTGGCAAAATGTGGAAGTACCGAATTGAGGAAAGCCCAGATGGATTGACGTTGAAAGAGTCACCAAAGAGTGATCTTACCTGTCTGTTTGATCATATAAAATGGAATAAAGACGGGTCATTGGCCTTTGCCGGCAATAATTTGACTTTTTTCTGATCGAGTATGTTAATAATCATGAACGTGTACTCATAAAAATTTCCAAGGTTTGGTTTGGAAGCCATACAAGTGTCTGGTCTGACACGACACTTTTTGCAGTGACAAAAGCATTAGTTCCAGAATGGCACGTATATAATATCACTTCTTAAAAATACATAGGTATAATTATAGAGTACGCTTTTTTGTCTCAGTGTAATAACTATTCAAGAACTTTCAAACGAGTCTTCTTTAAAAGCGTGACCCGAGAACATACAGGTTAGATTTATAGCTTAGCGCGATCACTGATCCGTCGCCCTTTCACTGCCAGTGATCGTTAAGGTTTAGGGTTGGGGTTTGACTTACCTTCAGTGGGTCCGGTTCAATTTGATATCATCCCATCCAGGACTTGTCAGTGCAGCTTGGTTTCACAAAGGGAAACTGCAGACGTGTTTCGGTTGTTGTTTTGATTTGGAGCCCCAGACAAGTACTTGCGGCAGAAGATGATTTCCATGAAGCAGGAGTCGTATAAAGCCTTCTGTGTTCCTGACCTAGGTAGTCCGGTATTCTTCACCGCCTTCTACGTTACTTCGATGGTGTTCGTGTGAGCACCAGTGACAGGATCCTTGAAGTGATCACTATTGTTCACCATCAGGTGTGTGTAACCAAGTTGTCCCAGTTTGCTGTATGCCTTCCAGCAGTTGGTGGTGATGGTAGTGCCCTTCATCACCTGCTCCTCAATTACCGGGTTTAGAGTTTAGACGTTGCAGTTTTCCAGTTCGATACCGCCAAGTACCAACACGCCCTCAACCCTTTTACCATGGTGGTACATTCTGTTCCCGAACTTTGATTCATCTATCTCCAGCGTGGTGCCAGGGCTGCCGACAATCTCACTGTCAGACTCGATGACATTCATGCAGACCTTGCAACAAAACATGTTCCAATCGACGAGGGTGTGCTTGGAACCAATTCTCATCTGTCATTGTATGACATGAGACGGTGTCTTGTAGACCCAGTAATAGAGATGTTTCATCAGCTGCTGCTCCAGCTGGCTGCTACCTCAACGGGGACAGGGTCCTGCAAAGCCTGTCTGGAATATGGCTAATCCGTTTGAACGCATTCGAGGCCCCCAAAAAGTGCACCTGATAAAGTGCACGACTACTCTCTTGAGTCTTGAGTCCACTTTAGCGGGTGCAGCCCGGGCGTCTGCATCATGCTCGCTGTGAAGCAGTTATCAGGGCTACTGCGCTGTCTCACTGTATTCATGGTGTTGCTAATGTTACGTACTTCGTCCACTTAAAAATCAACTGATCCTCACTGTAAATGAGACAGATGATGCCTTCCAGAAGCGCTGACTTAAAATGTAACTCCAAATGAAAGTTGTCTTGTTTTAAGGTATTCAAACAGTCCCCTTCTATGCGTTTGGGTTCCAGTGTAAATTGATAAATACCATATCCCTTATTGAAATCTTTCCTTTTACTGGGAAAGTTTCCTTAACATTACTAACATTGTTTTTTCCCACGGTCAGCTCAGTACAAGGTCATTGATCCCTGTGAAATGAGGTCAGCCAGGTGTTCAATTAGGTCACCAAAAATGTTTTATACACCACCACCACACCACACACACACGCATGCACGCACACACACACGCACACACACACACACACACGCACACACCCTCTACAGATATCAGTAACAAGATAATTTTATAATCACGGAAATAATCATGAAAATCGATAATCGCACAGAAACTATTTCACATCATTTTACATATTACTACATGCTATTTGATTGGTTTAACATGATTCTTGGCAATAATGGCGTATTATACAGGTACAAGTTTTCTTGTAGGTCACGGAATGGGGCAAGTAGTTACAAATGCCCGAATGCCCGGTACATTTGTGACCAACTTGTGTTATTCAGGGACAAGTCGAATAGCCACTCGAAGCCCTCTGGAAGGATCCCTTATTGGCATATGATTATCAGAACTACTTAAAACAAGAATGATAACACTATTCCTGTTTAATTCAAGTGATACTTAATATCACTGAAGCCCTCCTATAAATATTGCTTTGTTTTCGTTTTTATTTATATAACCTCTAAAACACCTACAACTGAATGGAGGGTGAAAATATTTTTTATTGTTTTGTTAAAAATGGGTTGTGTGTCATTGTATACATTTCGCCCATGTAACGACGCCATTGGTGTCTCGAAACAGCTTCAATAATGATTTCGTGCTCCAACAATAACAAGATGGGCATTGTTCTGGTGACGTATACTTTAATATAGTATCGATGGAATGCTATGAAAAAATTCTAACCACCACTTCTCGGATTTTTCTTCACTAAATATATGGCGTGTTGCCCTGTAACCTCTATTGGACAGACCTTACCGAGGTCAGTGTCGAAGCATACCACAGCAGACCCTGGGAACCAGGCTGCAGCCAGCTGTCATCCTTCCTAAGTCTGGCTGCCCTGCATGAAATGTGTGTAGTTATTCCCACTGACATGGCCTCAAATAACATAACCATTACATGTCAACATTATTACATAAATTGTTTAATCAAAGAGCTTGTTATACGTGACATATCAAATAATGCCACATAGGAAATCAACCCAAACCATCTAACGGTGGTGTCAACGTTTGGTTTGACCTGAAGACAAGTCCATTCTTTGATCCATTTGTAATCAAATATCAAACGTGAAGAACACACATATACCAGCATTATCTATCTTCAAAGGCTCTGGACAATTTGTCAAAGATGAATGCAAATGTCATTTGAAGTTTACCGAGAAAACAATATGTGAAATGTGGGACTTTCTCATTGATAAAATCTTTGCACAATTCGGGGGGTAAAACATTTCGATAAGAAATAGGTATCTCCTTGCGGATCTGTTTCTTTGTGCTTATGAATCAGAATTTCTGCGTGGGTTGGCAAAATCAAAACAAAGTAATTCGGCCAAGAAGGTGAACTTGAGCTTCGGGTATATCAATGATTTAATATCGTTCAATAACCATCAAATAGCCAAATGCCTTCCACTGATTTACCCACCTGAACTTTGTGAGTGTGGCATAAGACTAAATTCACTCACTCCATTGATTTAGCCTCCTGAACTTGAAATTAAGGAGACAAGTGAGACCGCCTCAACTGTTTCATATTTAGATCTATGCTTAAAGATTCAGAGAGACAACATACTCTCCGCAAGGCTGTATGACAAAAGATGATTTCAACTTTCCAATAGTCAACTTCCCTTTCATGTCGAACAATATTGCAAGAGCTCCAGTTTTTATATTTCACAACTTTTTAATAGCAGTATTTGTCTCCCAACTTAATGCCAGACTTCGGCCCTTGACAAGAAATTAGAGACATGCATTATTAAGAGGTCAACATCACCAGGTTGGTCCATGAGCCACCTCCTTGACATACATTATCAAGAGGTCAAACATCACCAGATTGGTCTATGAGCCACCTATTTGACATGCATTATCAAGATGTCAACATCACCAGATTGGTCCATGAGCCACCCCCTTCTAGCACGGGAATGTAGGCAATCACATATATTATTCATTTGTAATTGCTGGAATATTGATAAAAGCGGCGTAAAACCATACTCACTCACTCATACAGAATACCATTTCGTTTGTTGAACTTTAGGTAAAAAATATCACACACCAACATACCCCAATACCCACTCTCCTTCAGCGGTTCCTGTCGATTTGCAGAAAAATAAACAACTTTCTTTATGCATCTACCATGAATAAACAACACTAACAGCCTGATCTTCGTGAGGTGATAAGCTAAGGTGACCATACCAGTGGTCAAGCTGTTGACACGTCACAACGAAGGTCCGGGTTCGACTCTCCCCGATCATGGATTTAGGTAATCCAACAAGTGTTGAACCTAAAGTCCCTCCCTAACTTTACATGTTACAACTGAACAGAAGTTTTCTGAGGTGACGAGGAAGTTCCTGAAGGTACGGTAATCAACCATACCTCGGCTACCAAGGAGCAGTCTGACCTTCGTTTGCTCTTTCCTTGGTACTCCTGGAATGTTGCAGTCATATACTGTCAGTGGTCCACCAGGTGACCTACTCCCTTATCAGCTGCTTTCAAACACAGATATAAAGCGGAAAGCTTTTATCATTTACTGCGTAATTTCAGGGACGACATTTGTCTAAGTAGCTATCGGAATCTTATAACGATGGTATATGCGTCGTGCCTCATCCTTGTGGTTATGGGTAAGTTTGCCTTTCTTTTGTAACTATCTGCATCTTTCATGGACCTTTCAGGGGCGGTGGGGTAGCCTAGTGGTTGAAGCGTTGGCTCGTCACGCCGAAGGCCCGGGTTAGATTCCCCACATGGGCACAATGTGTTAAGCCCATTTCTGGTGTCCCCCGCAGTGATATTGCTGGAAAATTGCTAAAAGCGGCGTAAAACTAAACTCAGTCAGTCAGTCAGTCAGTCATGGACCTTTCACAAACACGTCCCCGTGAAGATGAGGCCACTGACCGGATCTTGTAGTAAAAGGCAATTAACGGGATCGGGTGGTCAGGCTCGCTGACTTGGTTGACACATGTCATTGTATCCCATTTGCGTAGATCGATGCCCATGCTGTTGACGGGTTAATGTACGTACCCAACATGTATCTTCAGTGGCGAGCAAACGGATCATGTGACTTGGTCCATGGCGTATCATTGTAACCCGACAGTGTTGCTCGTGACTCTTGGTTGCAATATCCCTGGCAAAGGATCACACAGATCCATCAAATTACAGACCCATATCTCTAACCAACTGACCCGAGAAGATCCGGGTTAAGAATTGGTCTTCAGCAACCCATGCTTGTAGTAAGAGGCGACTAACGGGATCGGGTGGTCAGACTTACTGACTTGGTTGACACATGTCATCGTATCCCAGTTGCGTAGATCGATGCTCATGCTGTTGATCACTGGTATGTCTGGTTCATTTATGAAATAAAGCTTTTGTCAGGCCCTTATCTCTCTCCGCTATTGTATATACCACTGTTTGAACCCCCAGTTAACTTCCTGGTCACTATGACCGCGAACCAACACTTTCCTGATCACGTCATACTATTGTGATCACCCTATATCATGTTGACCTCAGCGAAACAGTTTAATGTGAATTGCCTATGAGCTCTTTGGTCTTCGTGATGAAGGCTTGCCGGGCTTGTTGAATGCCTTGTTCTATGTACTTTTTTTTCTCGGCTTCGCTGACGGCAGTCTTACGAGACTTGGACCGAATTTCTTGTTTCATTCTGTGAAATTTTGCGAGTTCAGAGAGGACCAAATGAAACTCCTCCGTGGAGACTTTACTCTCTGTGAGTGCCGTGGAGATATGGTCGCTTACCGTGTTCAGCTTTGCTTCAGCTAATACCCTGATCTCGTCATGCTTCAAAGCTTTACGATGCAGTCTGCGGGAGGCAAACTTAAACACCAACCCTATCAACGCTGACACCCCAGCTGTTATCTTGATGCCCAGCACCGTGGGTGCGGCTACGATGGTGGTCAACAAACTGACACCTACTGCCCCTAGTCCCATGCAGGTTGTCATAAGGGCGATATCGGCCCCGTCCACGACATTGAAAGCTCTATGGTACTTCTTGCATAACGCTGCCCGTCTGTTGCGGTCTTGCTCTATAGTTTGGCATGAAATGCATGTGGACCCGGTTTTTTGTCAATATCTCTTCATCCAATGACCCAATCGATCTCAAACTGTGCAAGTGATGTTTTGTCAGACAACCTAATCACATTGTAAATCACCGATTTTATGCATTTGTATTAAAGAATCTGTCTATGTAACTGTCAACAAAATACACAGCAGAACGCAAACTGCTTGCAGAGGGAGGGAGCCAATGACCTGTAACAGCGGCAGTGTTGGGTCATAAAGGTCAACGTTCGTCAATGTAGGTCAGCTATGCACGTGACAGGTATGAAGAGGTGTTCATTTCTAGTAAATAGACGGCGAATGACATCTCTGATGACCCTGATGTCAAAAGAATCTAACTTTGGATGCCTACCTTTTTGTACAAGGTTTTGTTTATTGGTTGTTGGTTTATTTTTCACAATTTTTAGCACGATGTTCTTTTTCATGCCAAGAGCAAAAGTTGTATGTTTCATGTAATCCGACACCTTATTAATCGGTTTGCTACGTTTGCTCTTTTTAAAAAAATTCAACACATTTCTAATTTAACGTTTAGCATCATCTGAATCAGCTTTCATGATGACAGCTAGAAGTAGTCAATGTGAATGATCCAAACGGTCTATCACTGTGCAGTGCACTGGTAACTATCATGAACTGCACGTGCATTTACCTTTATGACCCAACACTGCTGCTGATACTGGTCATTTGCTCCCTCCCTCTGACAGGAGTTTGCGTTCTGCTGTTTATTTTGTTGACAGTTACATAGACGAATTCTTTAAAATGCATAAAATCGGTGATTTACAATGTGATTAGGTTGTCTGACAAAACATCCACTTGCACAGTTTGAGATCGATTGGGTCATTGGATGAAAAGATATTAAAAAAAAACCAGGTCCACATGCATTTCATGCCAAACTATAGTTGGTGTTTTATGTCGCATAACTGCCTCAAGCGAATCCGTCTACGGTTTTCAGTGTCTTCGCTACTTCCACTACAACTGGGTACAGGCCCATCCTGTGCGTATAATATATGCTACAAGATATTTTTTAATTGGTCTTCATTTAATAATCGATCAATGTACTTGAGGCTTGTAAGGCCTAGTTCCTTGTGTAGGTGAATAAGGGTAAGGCAATAGGTAACATATCATGACGAACGAGTGGGATGACCGTTACATGGCTTTCAACAACAGCAAGGATTATCGAGTCTGGAGGTTCGAGCAGCCAGCTGCGGATGATTGGAAAAAGTTCATGCTGGACACGTAGAGAGGGTTCACTTGTGCCGGTGTAACCAGATTGAACGACACGATTCGAACGTAGGTGTGGGCGCTGTTTGGTGCGCAGTGGCAAATGCTTTCCAACATCCTCGGTAAGGGACTGCTTAAGACACTCGAGGATGCTATCAATGCTCCAGTTGATCTTCCGAGTGCTATCCGATGCTACCAAGACGTGTTGGAATACGCCCGGTCGAAAGTCGACTACGTCTTCGACGCGGGATTGTACATGGCTCCGAGCGATATGCAACTGAGAGTAAAAAAAGTGGTGGGCTACAACAATGAAATAGTCATAGCCACGACCGACCAGAAGTCACGTCCCACCTCCCACGGGTGAAACGGATATAGTGGTGTCACCCCCGAAGCCCAGGGTTCAACCAGCACCACAGCCCCTGCCACCACACCGGGTGGCTGAAAATCAACAGCAGATCAGCCGTAAAACAGCGCTGGTGGTTGGGGGGATCGCGGTCGGCTTAGGTCTCATCTGGTTAAAAAATTCCTTAGCGGCTACGTACACCAGCAACAATGGCTGCCCACAGGTTTTGTCCAAGCCACATGACAGTTTTAGCCAGCGTGCTCAGCAGCCACGAGACAATACTACCCAGGATGCCGGGCAGGGCTTCGGCGGCCTTACCAGCAAGTTTAGCCAGGGCTTGGCCGAGTGATTTCAGATGTTTTTTTACCCAGTCTCTGACGTCGCCTGATGGGCTTGGTGTTGGAGGCATACCTCCACCTCCACCACCCATCAGCGATATGACCAGGGTTGATATGATGAAGCCCAGTGCTGTAAGAACGCTGGCGATGGTGATCCCTTGCTCTCGGAAGAGGATTCAGATCCTGTCAGCCAATGTTGTGTCCTCATTTAGGACTCGATCGATGGTTTCCCGCAAGCGGTTGATCTGAGATCGAAGCTGTTCCCGGTTTGAGGAAGCGGATTCCAAACGAGTCCGCCTCTCGTCTTGTAAGTCACGCAACCATTTTTCGATGATGGTTTTCAGAGACTCGTCATCTTGGACCTGACTGAGTTTTATTTTCTCGCGAGTGATGTGCTCATCAATTTCGTTCAGTTTCCCCATATTGTTCACGAGTTCTCCACGAACGGTTCGCAATGCCCTGTCTAGCCCTCGCAGTTCTCGAACAGGAAATTCGAAACACAGCAAGGGTTTGTTATGATACGTGCCCAACAGCTTTTTTATACTGTCCGTCGTTTCTTTGGCATCTCGATCATCGTTGAGTTCGGCCCTGACGTCTTGCAGATCTTGGGCGACCTTTGGGGGAAGCTTAGGCCATGCGCCGGCTTAATCTCGCATGTTTAATTCATCATGGATCAGTTGCCCACCATAATGACTGACTGGCGTAGACAACGCAAGCGGTTTTCTCGTGTGTTTGTTCATGAGATCGATCCCCAGATGAGCTTTCAATCACAGCGTGCCCTTCTTGTCGAAAGTCTCGTCCGCACGGATTGATGTCGTTTCTATCTGAGTTCAACGCGTTGTATTAGTCGTTGACGGTCGATGTTAAAAGTTCGTTGCTAACGGCGTCCCCCATGAATGAGGTGTCATCGCAATCCACATCAGCGGACGCACCAGCACCCAAATCATCAATCGGAATGTCATCCATTATATTAATTATGTTAAACTTATATATTTAATGTGTATAACAATGTCATATGGTAGGAAGCTAGACCCTTTCCGGAGATCAAGGGAGCCTCTAGGCGTTAGAGCCATGCGCCAGTCTGTGACCATCACCAATAATCCTAGCAAGATAGACCAGAACCAAACGCTGCTGGTTCGATTGCCCAACCTGGTCGAGAATGACCTCATCGTGCCCGACACAGTTAGACTGGCGTTCAATATTACATTGACCTCCAACAACGACAAACGCGAGCTCATGCGGAACGTAGGTCAGGCCATCACCAAGAAAACCACCATCAAGATCAGCGACAACGAGGTGTTGAGCAGCGACGTGTTTTACTGCTACGGTGACCTCTGGAAAAGTGACGGAAAACGCGTCAACGACGTCTACCATGGCATCAACAAGTCGACTAGGCTGCGTGTGGGCTACTGCTTCACGGCAGACCAGCTCGACAAGGCCATCGCCGAAGCGTACGGGAACAGGTTCTGCGTGCCGCTCGACTTCGAGTTGCTCACTGGGCACGTGCCTTTTTACCAGGCCACGCTGGGTGATAGGCTTGAATACGAGCTCACGTTCAACGACAACAGCAAAGTCGTGCGTACGCCGAATGGTGATGATGCCAGTTATGCCATCTCTGGAGTTCGACATGGTCACTAGCCCAGAGCTGGCCAGGCAGGTTCGAAACCAGTACTAGGGGAAGGTCACCATCCTGTATGACCGCATACTGTGGCATAGAGAAATCATACAGGATAAGAGCGACACGCTGTGGAATATCAACCTAAATGTGCCGGCGCGATCGATGAAAGGCATCCTGATCGTCCCCGTAGAGGATTACAAGCCCTTCCGAAGGGACAGGAAAACGTTTTTCAACCCCGAGATCACGAAAGTGGAAGTGACCATCGAGGGCGTGCCCAACCAGCTGTTCAGCGCCGGTATGAGGGCACACCAGCAGTGGGACGAGATAACGAAGCTACCGACCCGACACCAACACGTTATCAAGGACCTGGATCTAAGCTCTGTGCAGATCGGTGAATACCTGACCACGAAGTACGCGCTATGGTTGGACATGCGATCCACGGACGACGATCAATTGCACGGCAGCGGACGCCGCGTCGACAACGGCACTGAGGGGATATCCGTCCAGATTACCAAGAAGGCTCAACCCGCGGGCAAGTTGAAATTATATCTGTACGTGATTATGGACGCGCAGCTTAATATAGACAATGGGAGATTCGTGCAAGCCATCTATTGATCTACCTCGAGATGCACACTGTGCCATAGTGTGCGGGCAGACAGGCTGTGGGAAGACCGTTTTCGTGCTGGATATGCTGGAGAATTACTACCGGGATGTGTTCGACAATATCATTATCATGTGCCCTACTCTGCACATCAACAAAACGTACACGGAAAGATCTTGGGTGATGACGGACCCGGACGTGCACAAAGTCGACCAGGGAACATGCCTGCAGGATTGGTTGAAAGTTTATCACGGGAAATTTAAAGGGGAGTCGACGCTGTTTATCCTGGACGACTGCAGCGCTAATAAAGAGATAACAAAAAAGAGAGACATGCTATCGTATTTAGCCTTCCCCGGCCGACACGCAAAGCACAGCGTCTGGGTGTTGATGCAGAAGTTCAACTCGGTACTGAAAGACCTCAGGGAACAGACGCGATGGGTAGCCTTATTCCACTGCAAGGACAGGCATTCATTCGAGGAATGTTTGATAGAAAACGACGTGATGAGCAAACTTGAACGGGAACAAGTGAAAAGGCAGCTAGCCGAAACTAAGCACGCTAAGCTCGTGCTCAAGACCGACCAACCGTGGCTTATGAAGTGCTAAGCAATGCCAAGCATTAACTCATTAGAGTTAAGAATTGCTTGTTACATTATAGGATGGAGTGCAAAGAACTGTTGAACAACTGTTGGTGGAGGGTGATAAGCGAGTGATGCCTGATGACGACAAGCGAGAGAAACTTATGGCGCTGGTGGTTGGCGGCAAGGCCAAACAATACTTTGGGGACTATGCTCCAGATGAAATCCAGAAACTGGCTGCCGATGAGGTTGATAAGCTGTACGCGAGATATGAGTCCCGGCTCGGGGCTGAGATGACGCAGATCTACACAGGCATAGCGTTGTATGTCCTCCCCATTCCCCCGGAACGCCGGCTTTACCTGTGGGAGGACATCGAGAAGGACCCCTTTATCCAACACGCTTTGGGCGCCGTCAGCTGCCTGTTGTACCATAAATACAAACCCAAAACACAGGAGGCCCCACTACAAGTCACCAAGCA
Source organism: Haliotis rubra (assembly GCF_003918875.1). Classification (NCBI taxonomy): domain Eukaryota; kingdom Metazoa; phylum Mollusca; class Gastropoda; order Lepetellida; family Haliotidae; genus Haliotis; species Haliotis rubra. Next base: position 70,955 of record NW_025765644.1, read on the forward strand.
GAAGAACCCTAAAAGGGTCGCCGCCGGTAGAAAAGGCGGTCTAGCCAAGCAACATAAGAGTAACTATATATGGATTGTAGGCGTAACTGCTGCGGTTGCCGCGGTTTTCATGCTTTATAATAGACCACAAGCACCAACCCCACCCACAGCCTTAGCCCCACAGCCGGTAGACGTGAAGCTCCATATTATGTTGTAATTAAAGATATGTTTCTATATCATATACATGATGTCTGAGGGAAAAACGTTCGTTAACGAAGCATACCACGCCACCATGGTCGCCGGCCTAGCCGTAGGATACGCTCGGTTGACCAAGATGGTCCTCAAACAACCGACTATCAAGCTCGACTTCGACCTGCAGGATATGGGCATGCTCATCATGAACCTGGGTATCGCGATGGCCAACAAGGATATCCTTGTGAAGCAAGGGATCATACCGGGGAATATTTTGAAGTAAATACAGGCATATATAGGATGGCTACGATCGGTATGATGGTCGGCAGGGCTTTAGTCAATGCCCTGGCATTATCCGGGAGTAATTACCTGTTCTCGAAATTACGGGAGTCGAACGCAGACGAGGTTGAAGCGAAACGAAAACGACACAATATAGTCGTTGAACGATTACAAGCCGTGCAAGCCGAGTACACGAAGAAACGTATGCAGAGACTCGATCACATTAACGAACGACTCGAGCGTGAAAACCATGCCGTTCGAACGTTCAAGAATGTCGACATGACGTGAAAGAATACTACCTGTTAACTGGCAAATAGCTGGCCCCAATTGAGGAACCCACACTCTCCCAGTATTACGCACCCAGCCCGGGACAAAAGGATCGAGAATTGGCCTTTGTTGTGATAGGCCGAGCAGCGACTGCATTGATCGCAAAGCAATTAAACTAGATACACATATGAGCATACAATGAGACCTGCTCCTTATCGATGTCAGTACGTGCTTATGGGAAAAACCGAGACCTGCCGTAGGAAATGTAGGATGGAGGGGTACTGTTGTTTCCACAGGAGGTGTTTCGCAAAGTATACGTGCTCCGTGTGCGGTATCGGGGTTAAATGTGATTACTGTTTATGCAAAGCCCACGGGGCAAACGTCAACCGACACCAGCTTATCTACAAGAGGAAAAAGGACTACATAAACGACCGTAGGCGCCTCCTCAGGATAGGAGGAGTTACCTCCCTTCCCTAGCCAGTGACCCAATTAGAGACTGTGTACACCTAGGTATAATAATGCCTGCTATTCAATTCATTCGAATTCCACCCCCGAGTTTTGGCCTTAGAAGCTGGTCGATGTTTCTAGGTAAATGCAGTATTGATGACATCAGACCTCTGATCATTAGTGATATGTGCGCTTCATTTTTTACTCGGTACCGAACACACAGTAAGAGATTGTATACACCTTGGTATAACAATGACTACTGTCCTAGAGCTCAAGCATATTGCGAGAGATTGAGATGTAGTGGGGTAGTCTCGATTGAGGAAACCCCAGCTGTTTAGCTGACTAGACATACAACCCCCTCCAACGGTGAAACAACTCAAACAAGAAGCCAGAGAGCTGGGGTTGTCTGGTTATTCACGTATGAGGAAGCCCGAGCTCGTCGAACTGTTGCATCAGCACAGAGTCGTTGATCTACAGTTCGTACGCACTGAACACGCTGTAGGTAAGAGAGGCTGGCGCATGTATGTAGATAAGAACATAGACATCGCTGACGTCAAGCCGCTGATCGCTGAAAAAGTTAATGAGGAACTGAACGATTTGGGAAGTCTAAAGTTTCAAATAACGGCAAAGATGTTGCTCGATAAACAACAAACGGCGGTGCCGTTGAAAACGTTCAGCCTTACTTCCGGGGTAAACAAGAAGTCGCCACTCATGCCAAGACTATAGACGAGTCCATCAATGTCAGTCTTCAGCAAATACGGGAATATTTGGAACGCTTCACACACAGGGGTTCCGGGTGGGCCATGGATAAAATCGATAAACTCTATCTAGACATAGCTAACTACATACCTCGACTTGCCAGCCTACTTCAAGAAAACACAAGCCATGGTCAACATAAAAAACAGAGGGGTGGATTGCATGAGGTTAGCGATCAGGTCAGCCTTGTTTTCGACCGACGTTAATTCGAACAGACCTACGAGCTATCACCAAGACGAAGGGCTCAACTGGGACGGTATAGACGAACCCACACCCATATTTCAGATCGGTAAAATCGAGAAGCAGAATGCCATAGCCATCAACGTCTTTGGGCACGAAGGCAACAAAACGATCGTGCACAGGATCAGCCCAATGGGGGATCGCCGCGTGATCAATATATTCATGATCCAGCGAGGTGGTAAGTACCACTACGCATGGATAAAACACTTCAGCAGGCTGTTGCACGACCAATCAAAATATGACGGGAAAAAACACTTTTGTGAATGATGCCTTCACGGCTTCACGCGAGCTGATTTATTAGAATCCCACCGGGAGGACTGCCTAGTCGTGGGGCAGACGGCCATACGAATCGACATGCCCAATGAAGGCGACAATATCTTAAAATTCACCAACCATAAGAACCAGATGCCAGTGACTTATGTCATCTACGCCGACTTCGAAGCCTTGATCAAAAGCGTTGACACCAGGCCGACTCCCAAAACGCACAAAACGCAGGAGCATGAGGCCTGTGGGTTTGTATACGTGGTCGTCCAATGTAATGGGGAAACGAAAGCTCCCGTAGTGTACAGGGGTCCCGACGCGGCTGAAAAGTGTCTAAAGTGCTTGCAATGGAAGGAAAAAAACCAACAGGAAGAAATTGTACAATGTCGTTCCCATGCGTATGACCCAAGCCGACCGGCGAGCTCACGGCCGCAGCACTCATTGCCACGTGTGCGACGGCCCGCTGAATGGCCATTCGGTGAGAGATCACTGTCATGTCAAACTCAAAATCAACCCCAAGACAATCAACATCCCCGTGGTCTTCCACAACTGGAGAGGGTACGACTCTCACTTGATCATGCAGGCCATCGCGAAGGTCGACGTGCATCCCCAAAAACATGGAGAGATACATCTCCTTCTCCCTGAACGGCCTGAGGTTTATAGACTCACTTCAGTTCCTGCTGTCGTCTCACGACAGTTTGGTCAAGGCCAGCGATACCTTCCCCATCACTGATCGATACACCGACGCCGAGACTCGGGCCCCTGCTGATGAGGAAGGGTGTTTACCCCTACCAGTACATGGACAGCTGGGCCAGGTTCGCCGAGACCCGACTACCAGCCATGAGTGAATTTTACAGCAACTTGACCGACTCCGCCATCACGGAGGGAGATTACAGCCACGCCCAGAATGTGTGGGAGAAACTGGGCTGCAAGTCCCTGGGTTATTACCACGACCTGTACTTGAGAACGGACGTACTCCTGCTGGCTGACGTGTTCGAGACGTTCAGAAAGACGTGTTCCAAGCAGTATCAACTCGACCATGCGTGGTACTACACCAGTCCCGGTCTCTCTTGGGATGCCTTGCTGAAGAAAACTGGAGTTAAGCTGGAACTCCTCACCGATTACAACATGCACCTGTTCATCGAGAAAGGATTGCGAGGTGGGATCTCCATTGCTGCCAAACGGTACGCAAGAGCCAACAATAAGTATGTGAAGGGCTATGATGCTAGCAAACCCATTAATCATCTCCACTATCTCGACGCCAACAACCTGTACAGTTGGGCTATGAGCCAGTATCTACCCACATGGGGGTTCGAGTGGGTGCCTGAGATAGCGTCATGAGCATACCGCCGGGTTCGGGGGTAGGTTACATCCCCAAAGTTGACTTGGAGTAGCCAGCAGCATTACACAAGTCACACAACGGCTACCCCCTGGGCCCAGAACGTTTGATGGTGAACCCGGAGAAGATGTCCGACTACCAACAGAGGGTGGGGGGTAATAAGCTAGCCAACGTGAAAAAACTCGTACCCAACTTGATGAAAAAGACAAAGTACATCGTTCACTATCGCAACCTGCAGCTGTACCTGTCGCTGGCTATGAGGCTGACTAAAACACATAGGGTGCTTGAGTTCAACCAAAGCCCCTGGATGGAGCCCTACATCAGAATGAACACGGACCTGCGAAAGCTGGCCACCAGTGACTTGAGAAGAACCTCTACAAGCTCATGAACAACTCGGTGTTCAGTAAGACAATGGAGAATTTGCAAAAACGCGTGACCGTGAAGCTGGTCCGGGCGAAAGAGGAAGACAAGCTCAGGAGACTGATAGCTAGCCCGGTATTCAACCAAAGCAAGATATTCACCGACGAACAGGTGGCCCTACATATGAGGAAGAGCCACATCAAGTTCAACAGGCCCGTCTACGTTGGGATGAGCATCAGTATGCCGACAGGTGCTGTACACTGTACACGGACACGGACTCCCTGCTGATTGAGATTCGAACCGAAGACGTGTACAAGGACATGGCAAAACACATCCATTTATACGACACAAGTGACTACCCCAAGGACCATGCCATACACAGCACGGTTAACCAAAAGGTCCTCAGTAAGATGAAGGACGAGTGTGCTGGCATGCCCATAGCGGAGTACATAGGCTTGAGGCCCAAGATGTACTCCATCCTGAAAGCCGACAATAGCGAGATCCGGAAGACGAAGGGTGTCAAGAAGTACGTGGTGAAACAACACATCAAACACGCCAGGTTCAAGGAGGCCCTGTTCAGGGCCCACACCTTCAAGCATCAGATGAACACGCTGAGAAGCGAAGGACACAGGATATACGGACTGACGATAAAAAAGACATCCGTGTCGCCGATGGACACGAAGCGTTGGATAGCCGCTGATGGAATCAACACAGCGCGTACGGGCATGAGAAAATTAAACCAAAGACATAGCCATATGTAAACGATGTCACGAAAAGAGAGAAAGTTGGAGGCTATTTACTATAGCCCGCGTGGGTACTGGAAAGGAGTGAGCGCCATACATAAGCTTGCCAAAATGGTGAGAGTACCCCCTGAACGAGGCCAAAGCGTAGCCCCCCAAGCAAAATATTTAACACTTATCTTGTCGAGTAATCCCAATAGTATCCTGTAATTCATAGGCGATTCACATTAAACTGTTTCCTTGAGGTCAACACAACATAGGGCGACAATAGCATCACGTGATCAGGAAAGTGTTGCAGTTAACTGGGGGTTCAAACAGTGGTATATACAATAGCGGAGAGAGATAAGGGCCTGACAAAAGCTTTATTTCATAAATGAAGCTTTACAGAGGCTTTTGTTGTACTTGATCTCGTACCCCTATTGTATATACTACTCCCCCATATAGCTGAAATATAGCTGAGTGTGGCGTAACTTCACTCACTCACTCTTGGTCTCAATATCCCTCGCCAGGATCATACAGATCCATATCTCGAACCAGCTGACCCGTGAAGATCTGGGTTAGAATTGGTCCTCGGCACTTGCGTTGATCGATGCTCATTCTGTTGATCACTGGATTGGCTGGTCCAGACTCGATCTACAGGGCGCTGTAATACAGCTAGAAGAATGCAGAGTCGGCGTTTAATAACACAAAACAAATGAAAACTGAATGTTGATTTCAAAAGAATTTTCATGATCGTGACATTGGTTAATATTACATAATTACATAATTATGGACATTATAGCATCCGATTTAAACGCCAACAGTGCCCACATCAGAGTAATATAAATATTTACATTACAGTAATAAACCTGCCTTGACCTTCCTTTATTGTATAAAATAGATAGGTAAATAGCAGCACTCACTCACTCATGTTCGTTATACAACAGGGCTGGTGACCTCGAATGCCGATGTAGATACGGCCTGGATGAATTCTACCCTTCAAAACCACTTCTCTAAGCCCCGGCACCATGTCACCAACCCGACATACAAAGCTGCTGCCAGAGACTTCATCATGAACGAGTTCAGAAGTTACGGATTGGATGTGTACAATCAGACTTTCAACACAAATCTTGTGACGGTAATTTCGCTTTTCGTGCAACTCTTTCCCTTTTTCTGTCAAGGTGAAAAAATCACTGGAGCAGCATATATCGCCTTATCCCAAACACCTGGTGTCACTATTTTGGGAGTGTTTCAAAAAACACATGTGCACGATTCAAAAACACGTTTGAGTTGTACAACACTCTGCTTTTAGTAGATAATTTGCTTCCATGTAATTGATATAAGGTTTGCATGATACCATTTTCACAGGAGCAGTATACAATTACCTTATAGTGAATGTTCGGTGTCACAATTGTTAACAGAGTGTTTAAAAAACGCATGATTCACATATCGTCGGAGTCATACACCACTCTGCTCTCCAACTGCTCAACTGAAATATGTCAAACCCCCTACCGTGCGAGACCTCAAACTCCGAGCTAAAGAACGTGGGCTTGAAGGGTTATTCTCACATGAGGAAAGCCCAACTGCTCACCTTGTTGGAAGACACCGAGGCGGTCGAGTTAAGATTCGTGCCGACAGACCATGCCATGGATAAGTATCTGAGAAGCTGGAAAATGATCGTCGAGTCTAACATCGACGTCAACAGCGTCAAATCCCTGATAGCCGACAAAGTCAAAGAAGAGTTGGATGATTTAAAACGTATCAAATGCCATCCACCATCCACATGTCACTTAACAAACAGCAGACGGATGGCAGTACCGATCCATCGAGCCTTATTTCAGAGGCAAGCAGGAAGTCGTACTTCAATCCGACTCGATCCCTTCGACCCTCGATACCCTGCTACAAAAAATACAATGATCGTTGGAACGATGGACGCACAGGGGCTACGGGTGGGTGGCGGGAAGTATCAACACGATCTATTTGGATATAGCGAACTACGTACCATTCAAAGGCGGATCGTACCTAGACTTGCCACCTTACTACAGTAATAAAAAAGCCATTAATAACATTAAAAACAGGACGATGCTTGTGCAGTATATTCGGTGAGAGCTGGCTTATTTCCAGTAGCTATTAATAAGAATAGACCTTCAAGCTACCCCGAAGACGACTGGGATGGCTTAGTTAAACCCACACCCATTTCCTACTGGACCGGATTTGAAAAACTGAACCATTTAGCAATCGTCTTCGGACACGAAGGCAATAACACCATCGTACACCGAATCAGCTCCATGCCCAATGATAAGAGCAGAATCAATTTATTTATGACCGAAAAAGATGGTAAGTATCACTACACACATGTTGAAAATCTGAGCAGACTGTTGTACGATCAATCAACGCATAAACAAACGATGTCTGCACGGCTTGACGCGAGCCAACCTGCTGGAAGCGCACCGTGAGGATTGCCAAGGCGTGGGAGAGACGGCGATCTGAATCGACATTCCTCGAGAACATGAAAACATCTTAAAATTCATCAACCACAAACATCAAATGCCCGTGCCTTACATCATTTACGCTGACTTCGAAGCACTCAGCAAACAGGTCGACCACATCGCACCATCCCCGGAAAAAAGTTTTACTTACAAAACGCAAGAACAACAAGTCTGCGGGTTTGGGTACGTGGTCGGTGAAACGGAGATTCTGTAATCTACCGAGGTCCCGACGCAGCCGAAACGTTTCTCACGTTCTTACAACGCGAAGACAAAAACATCAGGGAAGCTTTGTCAGACCCTGCCCCCATGGATATGACGCTGGAGGATAAACTCGCTCATGAAAAGGCTCAGCGTTGCCACGTGTGCGACCAACCCCTGAACGGGGATGTCATGAGAGATCATTGTCACATCACTGGCCGGTACCGAGGTGCAGCTCACAACACGTGTAACTTAGAATCGATCCCACTAAAATCAACATCCCAGTGGTCTTCCACAATTTGAGAGGGTAAGATTCTCACTTGATCATGCAGGCCATCTCGAACATCTATGGCAATATCAAGTGCATCCCCAACAACATGGAGAAATAAATCTCGTTCTTGCTCAACGGTCTGAGATTTATCGACAGCGCTCAGTTCCTCCTGTCATCGCTCGACAGTTTGGTTAAGGACAACGATACCTTCACCATCCCCCATCGATACACCGATGAGGCAACTCGACCTCTGCTGTTCAAAAAGGGCGTGTACCCGTATGAGTACATGGATGATTGGCCCAAGTTCGACGAGGCTCAACTACCTCCCATCGACCGATTTTACAGCAACTTGACAGAATCCGAAATCTCCCAGGACGTTTACGACCACGCTCAGAGCGTGTGGAACAAACTGGGTTGCGAGAATCTGGGCAACTACCACGACCTGTACTTGAAAACGGACGTCCTGCTGCTGGCCGACATGTTCGAGACGTTCAGAATGACGTGTTTGAACAGGGATACTCTACAACAGGGATAGGTCACTCGCTTGCTTTCTTTACCATTTGTACTAATTAGCGTGTGCCTCGTCATGCTCCAACGCACATAGTGACTTGGTTCGTTCCCAGCGCAACTTCGGCTGCGTTTAACAGTACTTCAGCCAGTGTATAGTATCAGTCGGAATTTTACAAAGAATGAATGAATGAAAGAATGAATGAATTAAGAGCTAGAATTATATGTGAATGAATGAAAGAAATAAAGAACAAGAATAAAAGAAAGAAATACATATGTGAATGAATGAAAGAATAAATGATACACCACGGCCATCCCTCCCCAAACATGTTAAAGAACGCAAAACTATCGGTAGAACACATGTGTTAACATCAGCTGTCCTTTTTTTTAAAAATCTACTTTGAGACACTTTTTTTTACATTAGTAACTAATTCAGATATCTTATTGCATGTGTGGAATGGCATGGGCTATAAAACTCAAGCATCACAAGCATCAATGGCGTATCAGAACAGATCGGCGATATGTCATATTTTTCACACACCTCAAATACACCCTAACAAAAATAAATAAATTATAAAACTATCACTATTACTTGCAAATACCTTTCACCTGATGGTATATTCCCCTCATAAAAGTTAAAAGGTGAATGTGAAAGATGTTTTAGAACAATAACTAGAAACACCCTGTAGTATTTCAATGGCAGATCGGCAACATTTCATAATTTTCACACATCTCAAATACACCCTAACAAAAAATGTTTAGTTATAAAACTATCACTATTACTTGCAAACACCTTTCAACTAAAGGTATATTTCCCTTCTAAAAATTAAACGAATATGTGAAAGAAGTTTTTAGCGATGGAATTTAGTCTTTCTTCGCTGTGTACCGAGAATTGAAGCCAGTGAGCTACAACATGCCGACTTGAAACTTTACTACAAATCTACTGTACAAATACTGATACTAATAACAATAATTTGACTTAAAATGAAGTGACAGAATAGGTAACTTATCTTCTTCATGTAGGTTTTAAGTTGTCACAACGCTCAGCGTATGTAATCAGCTGTTTGAAATAAACCGGGCTCAATCTTAAAAACTACGCTTCCGCCATATTGGCTACACTGGTAACGTGACGAGCCGAGGCATACGCTAAGGGGCTCTCCGGGGAGTGACCATTCCCTGTTATATATACTAGCCACATAAACAAACTGTGCATTGTCAAAATATTATCCCAGTTGATAAGTACGATAACAATGTCAAAGGTACATATAAACTTTATTGGAGGGATCATAGAGCCTATCAAACGTGCAAGGAAGGCTTCTGGGATGTCACGCCAGATTCTCTCGAGGTCTGCTGCAAGGTCAAGGACGTTATCTGGCGGATGAGGAAGACGGTGTAGACGTCGATCCATCTCGTCCCAAACATGATCTATTGGGGAGAGATCTGGTGAATTTGCAGGCCAAGGCAGCAAGTCAACGTTGTGGTGTTGCAAGAAATCCATAGCAACCCTTGCCGTATGAGGGCGGGCATTGTCCTGTTGGAATGTTAACCCGGGGCCATGACGTTGCAGTAAAGGAATTGCCACAGGTCGAAGAATCTGATCCCTGTAGCCCAAACACGTTAAGTTGCCCTGAACAATCACCAAAGGAGTTCTTTGACGTGCTGTCATTCCACCCCAAATCATCACGGAACCACCACCAAAGCGATTCCTCTCCAAGACACAGGCCTGTGCATAACGTTCTCCCACGCGTTTATAGGCATGTTGACGTCCATCACTATGGGAAATGTTAAACCTGGACTCATCTGTAAAAACAACATTTCTCCACCAAAACAAGGGTCTGGGGACAAGATTTCTGCACCACATTCGGCGAGCTGGTCGATGACGTGTCAGGATAGGCCGTATGGCGGGACATCGTGGTCTGATCCCGTGATGACGTAAACGTTGTCGAACTGTGTTGGGGTGGATACGGCGAAGTCCTGGATGGTTTGGGCAGTCATCACTGCAGTCTGAAACCTGTGGCGAAGATGGGTCACCCTTATCCATCTGTCCTGTCTTGGCGCTGTTACACGTGGACGTCCAGAACGTCATTTGTGTTCTGGTAGCGTCTCACCAGTGCAGAAATGGTGTTCCGGTGGCAGTGGAAACGTGCAGCCACTTGTCGTTGAGACATTCCCCCACGGACCATCCAATGGCCTCATGACGTTGTGCAGACGTGAGCCTTGGCATGCTATGCGTTTCAATTGCCGTTTAATTTTTTGAACGATCGCAAGGGCAGGGGTTGAGCTTTCCAAAGTGACAGTATTGTGTAGCATTCATTTGCTCTGTTTTTCTTTCCCAGAATGCACGTGCAACAACGTATTGCACGTCTCAAGGACGAACCCACTGACGTCACGGAACGTGGCACGTGCATGCATGTTGGATACATGTCACTAATCTCTGAGTTTAAATCCTTATGTGTCTACACAGGTTCGATAAATTTAGATTTTAAATTTTTATATGCACAGTTTCTTATGTGCCAAGTATAGTCTCCCTGGTTTGAAACAGTATCAACTCGACCCTTCCTGGTACTACACCAGCCCCGGTCTCGTGGGATGTGCACGACATGCACCTGTTCATCGAGAAAGTCATGCGCCAACAACAAATAAGTGGAAGGCTACGACTCGAGCAAGCCCACCAATCACCTCCTCTATCGCGACACCAACAACCTGTACGGTTGGGGCATGAGCCAGTCTCTACCTACGGGCGGGTTCGAGTGGTTGGATGATGAGATCGATATCAAGAGCATCATGCCGGATTCGAACAAAGGCTACATCCTCGAAGTGGATTTGGAGTTTCACACGGTATTACCCCCCTTCTTATTAAAGATTCATGGCAGACCCACCCCATAAAGTCGGCGCTGAATATTATGGCTACGTTTTAAAAACAAATCGAGAATTCACCCCTCCAATAAACCTTGCAACACAAACTGTTCAAGAAACCACATTCAGTCAGCGCTCATGTATGAGCGCTGGTGTGACATACATAATACATGGAGAGGGGCTAACCATGTCAGGCCAGGGCTCATGTAGGAACGCTGGCGTGACATACATACATAGGGACTAACTATGTCAGTAGAACGCTCATGTAGGAACTCTGGCATAACCTTTACACCTCCACTCACTCGCAGAAAGTTCTGTCGCTACCCCGACTCGAACTGCAAACGCTGGGTTACTAGTCCAAAGCTCTAACCATCACAATGGCGAGCCAGCTGATACTTTAATGCTCGGAACTTTGGGTCTACGCTGGCGGCACATCAAAGGATGGTTCGCGCTACACCCTCACTATTTTCATTCATACAAATAAGCCTCTAAGCTGCATCTGATGCAGAACCCCCACTGTACTACTACTACTACAACCAACCAGTCAAACAATTACATGGTATGGGTGTTCATATTTGGATATTTTTCAGGTGAAAGGTGTAAATCTCATCGGTATTTCGAAGGGAAAAGATTTCAATACAAGTAAAGATCAGATTGTTGGAGTCGCAGCGCATTACGACACCATGAATAACACACCAGGTAAGCATTGTTATGGCAGTTTTTACAGCCAAAAAACTGTAATGTACCGTTTCCGTTCCCTATTAAAAATATATGCCACAACCACTTCCATAACCTTTGCGATGCATCACCAGAGTCATCAGTACCATTCCTTTGTCACAAGAACGTGTCCTTTCAGTATCGCATGATCGTGTGTTCGAGTCCAGAATTACATGTTTCTATATTTGTTAGCACTATAACCCTGCATGTTGGTTACATCTTTAGCACTTATGTGTAAAAACAGCAAACAAAATATATTTTGCTTTTATAAAGCGTGATTAGTCATAAGCATGTCCTTTTTTGTCTCTTTCCTTCACATTATCTTTTCAATTTTGGATCGATTTTCCTATTGAATACATAATTTCATGATACGTCCAATAGGAACTGTGTAATGTCTTCAATCAACGTTTTGATAGCTCTAATTAATGCTTTAGCCATTACATGAAAATCCCGGTTAGCATTGATATTCAGTAACCCATGCTTGCCGTAAAAGGCATCTAACTGGATCGGATGGTCAGGCTCGTTGACTTGGCCGACACATGTCACCGTATCCCAACTGCCTAGACCACTGGTCTGGGCCAGACTCGATTATTTTCAGACTACCGCCACATAGCTTGAACATTGCTGAGTGCGGCGTTAAACAACATTCAAACAAGTTACCGCTAGATCTATAGAAATATGATGACAATATACTTCCTTTCAAAAGTTTAGACTCACATAAAACACTCACTATATGTTATGTATATATATTTGGTTACATCGAAGACTGATTTCTCCACTAACTTGGGGGAACCAACTGCAAACCTTATGCAGAAGAATTGCACGAGGATCATGCATCAGATGTATGTGCAAATATCGTGCATGTAAACAGCTGCGTCGTAGTGTAAAGTTTTGTTAAGAATTTTTCACCGACTTCAATCATTTCTTGAACTCATGACAATAATCTTTTCAACGTTACGAATTTGTTTTACAATACATAAGTTCATGTGTAAACAGTACCTTTAAACAGTATGGAATATTTTGCAAAATTTAGTTTAGAACAGTTGCCTGAAGTAAGTGGCTGTATGTACACTAGTGAGTCTAAACTTTTGAAAGGAAATATTATTACATTACATGACCCATGGCTCTTGGCCACGTGGACGTTACTTTGCTCAGTGATTCACCCCATGCAGGTGTCGACGACAATGGTGCTGCGGTGGTGGCTATGCTCCAAACTGCCAAACATATGGCCAAGTCCAGGCGAGACTTCACTGTGATCTTTGTCGCCTTTGACTTTGAAGAATGGAAAAGTAGGTAGAGCGATGAATGAATGTCTGAATGAAAACTACTTTTCGATTCATTAAACTTATCTGGAAAGCTTCAACGGTATATTTCAATCTTTCTCTAAAGCATAGGTTATTGTGACAAGGCAAACAACACACAGAATCAGTGTTAAACTTTTACTTCTGTGACTGATATGTACATTCGTCACTACTCGACCGTTTCTGTAACTTCAAAGAACCCTCTCGATGTTTGTTATGCGCGAAAATACGACAAACCAATCAGAACACCCTTAATGATTTCGGCGCTTGGATAATAATTATCCCCAGTACTAAACTCGTTTTATGTCATTATGTGATTATTAAAATATCATGAAAATTATATATCGTTATATCCTTTCCAAGAGGCAGAGTCGCTATTCGGCTTGACCCGGAATAACACGAGTTGGTCACGAATGCTGAAATATGTTTAACGATAAAGCCATATTGAATCCAAATGTTGCATGTTTGAAGAAAACAGCACATATTCAGTCCCACCTTAACATACATTTTAAGCAAACCCAAAGCTTCTGTTCTGATATTTTCTTTAAAGACCTTACAGAAGAAGCGTGCACATACCTTAGTTGTGGAAGCAGGAAGTTTGTCAGTGACTGGATACCATCCTTCTGGGCCACAGTTCCTGTTCTCAAGGGGTTTATCGTCATGGACACCATTGCAAATATACAGGAAAAAACAGATACCCAAGAACTCCCAGCGGGACTGGAGAAGGTAGTATTTTAATACTTGAACGATTCTAACCTAAAGAACCATCAGCACCTCTGATCACCGACGTGTTTTTGACATGCATACCGTTATACAGAAATCACGTCCTGGAATAATAACTCACGGAATTACATATATGCAGGCAACAAAAGTCGACCAAACGGGTCGGCCTGAGATAAATATAATCAGTGAAACGATCTAAATACGATGAAGTTTTTACTATGCCTGGCCTTTCTGGAAATTACCCAGCTGGATGTTCAATTTTTGTTCATGGTTCAGTTTCCTTTGAAACTTTATGACATCAGTGAAAACAGTTTCTTCACTATAAGCACCCAAGGTGCGGTGTCGAAGTTAGTCGTTAGATGGTTAGTTGGGCGTGGTGGGCGAGCTGTCTAAGGCGCCTTGCTAGTGATCCAGCGAGGTTGAGGTGTCGGGATCGAGCACACCTGTGACCGGGTGTAAAACCTTGGAGTCAACTTTGGGTGCAGACTCTTTCAGTGTTGTCACTAACCCTTGTGTACAGTACACAACCCTGTGCACTTAAAAGAACCCACGATCAGTTGGTATATGACCACATGGTGGCCACATGAATACGTACAAACACCTAATTGTGGGTACAGCAACGTGCAGTGAACTTGGACAAAGGACTGTGACTATGTGTCCCAGTCCACCCAGCTGTGAATGGGTACCTCGTAAGGATGGGAAAGCCACATTAACTTGGTGCGCCTAGTGGCTGCAAGAGTTGTATGATCCTCAGGGAGTTGAGATTGATAATGCAATGTGCCGTTGAGATTGACATCCAGTGATCGAGGGTAAAACAGAACGCCTGTTAGCAGCCAAGCTGGCACTCAGGGCTACATGAATAGGTGTAGAGAAATAGAGAGATAAAATACAGTTAGCCACATACAAAGTATATTAACATGCATCTCTCTCCAGTTTGCCCCGGGAGTTAACAACAGCGTTAACTCTGATGGCAAAAGAGGAGACTTCCTCGCCGCAATTGGGCGTCCCTACGACTCCGACGTCCTTGACGCCTTCGTCACATCCTACGCCGCCTTGGGTAAAAATGAGTTCGAGCTTGAGAAGATCAACATCAGCGTTCTGACCGACAAGACACTGACACAGCAGCAGTTCCTGATATTCAATGACCTCATAAGGAGTGACCATTACTCTTTCTGGAAAAATGGCATGAGGGCAATCTTCTTGACTGACACAGGTACAGCTTCTAAATTAACGAGTAATTATCGGAAAAGAGAGTTTGTGAAATAATTGAGTTTCAAAATTAAAGGGGTGGTGAGGTAGCCTAATGATTAAAGCGTCTGTTCGTCATGCCGAAGACCCGGGTTGGATTTCACGCATGGGTACAATGTGTGAGGCCCATTTCTTGTTTCCCCCACCGTGATATTTCTGGAATATAGCTAACAGTGACGCAAACATACTCACTCACTCAAACTTAAAGAATGGGTTGATATTTGGTGTAATGCTGACTACTTCAACGTCGCTTAGCTTCCACATGCCTGAAACAACTGATATTGAAATTGCCTTTCTCCGTACTAGTGGGCAACGAATGTGCAAAACTGGAATGACCTTTTGTACATTAACTACGGTGCATTGACGTCAATGCAGTTTGATTCTGCAGGGTGAGTTTAGTTTTACGACGCTTTTAGCAATATTCTAATAATATCACGACGGCAACACCAGGAATTGGCTTTACACATTTTACTCTTGTGGGTTATCAAACCTAAGTCTTCGGCGAGACGAGCGTATACTTTAACCACAACGCCACCCCCGCCAGCCGCCCATGGTGCTTTAGGTCGCCAAAGACGTGGTCATCTTTTCGCAAACACCTGTTGCCGTCACTGACTTTTAGTGATCCATTCATATGATTTTTCCAACTGTGTTAAAATCTGAGTCAAGTCAATTCTGGATATTCTTTTGCACTGACGTTTCATATTCAGCTAACTTCCGAGGGTATATGAAGAATTGTTACCATAACTCCTGCGACACTCTCAGCCAATTCACCCCCAAGATGTTTCAGTTTCTCGGGAAGACTACCCAAGCTCTGATTGATACTGTCAACAAATTGGCGCCATCTACCGGTAAGTTTGTTTGTTTGTTTAACGCCGCACTCAGCAATATTCCAGCTGTATGGCGGCGGTCTGTATATAATCGAGTCTGGACCAGAAGATCCAGTGATCAACATCTTGAGCATCAGCCTACGCAGTTAGGATAGGTATTAGCGAGCCTGACCACCCGATCCCGTTTGTCGCCTTTCACAACAAGCATGGGTTGCTGGAGACCAATTCTAACCCGGATCTTCACGTGTCTCTACCGGTAAGAGCACTTGGGAATTTACTATAAAGTATAGGATATTCTCTTGGCGGTACCTTTTTCGTACATTTCCCAACATCATTGAAGACTAAATTGAAAATATCTCTCATATCAAAGTAAGAAGGCAAAAAGCCACCTTTAAAACTATTGTGTATAAATTAACAAAATGAAACACATTATAAGGAAATGTAACCTAAAGCCGTAATTTGAAGAATAAATTTTCTAAATTGGACTCGTAAAATTAAAGATTAATGGTTGATTGCTTGCTTGGATTGGTCTCCATTAAACTGTGTTTCTCAAACGAGGCAGGTACAAAAGGTTGTCACGCTGCGTGATGTGGACATTCCCGTCATGTGGATTACTGGTGTGATTGCTCCAGACTTATTTATTTAGAAACCTCGGTCACATTATTTCACAATTGCTGGCTGCGATGTTAGATCCAGCAGTAACTCACTAATTCACTTCATCAGGTTTACAGTTTATACACATTTAGAACGAGTCTCAGGTCTTAGATTGTTGAAACTAATTTTGTGTTTTAGATCGAACGGGAGGGTTCTTGTTTGGCTGAACCTATGCACAGCTTTGCATTCACAGAATCATCCATTAAAAAGATGATGCAGATGTTGTTTAGATTAAATTACTACAATTAAATGTTTTGACAAAACTGAAAACCCTAGACTTTGAAAAATCTCCTCTGTCTATCTGGCCAAGAACCATTTCTTGTCTGCACAATGAAGGAAAGATAATAATAACTAATAAAACCCTATTTCACCAGCCACGTGTAATAGTTGCGTGTATGTACAATGTGTGGAATCGTGTGCAGGTGTTCTGTCACAAACATCGTCTTGACTGTAACTGATTGAGTGAGAATTACTTCGCTGCTTTTAGCAATATTCCAGCAATATCACGAAATGGGCTTCACACATTGTACCGATGTGAGGAATCGTACCCGGGTTCATCGTGACGAACAAACGCTTTAACCGCCAGACTACCTCACCTCCCCAACTGAAAATCAGACGCACCGTAAGTGCGTAAATTGAATTAAGTATAGTTCGGTTTGATGAAGTCGAGTTTAAGCATTTGAACAAAACGTTCATCAACAGTCAACAAGTACTCAACTGTCATGCGTTCCTGTGATGTGTTCAAAACATTCCCCACCACATGGGTACAATATGTGAAGCCCATTTCTGGTGTCCCTCCCCTGCCGTGAGGGGCGGTGGGGTAGCCTAGTGGTTAAAGCGTTGGCTCGTCACGCCGAAGACCCGGGTTCGATTCCCCACATGGACACAATGTGTTAAGCCCATTTCTGGTGTCCCTCCCCTGCCGTGATATTGCTGGAAGATTGCTAAATACGGTGTAAAACTTGAACCTCACTCACAATATTCACAACACCTGCACAATCAGTGCCAGGAGTGGTGTTGTTACAGACAACCGTTACTGCTTAATGTCTACTGTTCAGTCATTCGTCACCACGTCCACTCGCCTCTTTCCGTTACCTCCAAGAAGACTCGTCCC
The DNA here is from genome assembly GCF_003918875.1 of Haliotis rubra. Lineage (NCBI taxonomy): Eukaryota > Metazoa > Mollusca > Gastropoda > Lepetellida > Haliotidae > Haliotis > Haliotis rubra. The sequence goes on from NW_025765644.1 coordinate 88,699, forward strand.
CCTTTCGATGCTTGTTATGTGCGAAAATACGACAAACCAATCAGAACGCACGTAAATGACTGCGGTCCTTTGGTAAAAATAATCCTGAGTACTTAAATCGTTTATGGCATTGTGTCATTGTCTAAAATAATCATGAAAAATATATATCGTCATATTGAAAGTACAAAGAACTTAGCTAACAGGATTTTGATGCCTATTATGAAGCTTTTGATAAGAATCATGCTATTGACCTGAGAGATTCAAATACACGCACGTGCGTTTGTTGACATGACGTTTCTCATGGGTCCAACTGAGGGTATTTCTAACGATCTTGCGGGCTTGCTGTGAAGATTGTGCGTGCGCTTCAAACAAGTTTAGGAAATGTATTCTTAAATCGCTCCGAGTTTCAAAACAATAATATGAGACATATATCTGCATGTAACTAATCAACTTTAATCTTTAACATTGGGCATATATGTCACATCTCTGGGAATATTTTAGTCTGACTTTTTTATCATTCATATATTTTTCAGCGATTTCATTTAAAATTCCACTTGGGGTATGACAGCAAGGTTACACCAATGTTCAGTTTGAGAAATATTTTAAGTCCTTTTTGAGTTTCTGCTTTGGGATTTAATGTAGCTTTTAAAAATTTTATTTACATATTTAATCAAACAAATCCCATTTGTGCTTATCAAACCCTATTTTGAAATATAATTGGAAATATAAAGTGAACATCTGGTAATAATTACGTCAGAATAAGCCTGTAACAAATATGTTTTTCTCCTTCTTTTTGTTGTATCAAAGAGGTTTAATTCTTTAAAAACATAAACACCAATACAATGTATGATTACTACGGTGATATTATGTACCATTGGAATCAAACAAGAATAGAGTTATCGTTCCTGTTTAAAGTAGTTCTGATGTTCATACGCCAATATGAAATCCTTCCAGAGGGGCACGAGCCGCTTTTCGGCTTGTCCCGGAATAACACGAATTGGTCACGAATGTGTGTGCAGCATGCCTGTCTACAGTTGATTTCGTACGCATTATCGTTTGTTTGTTTAAATTAACGCCGCAATATTCCAGCTATATGGCTGCGGTCTATAAATAATCAAGTATGGACCAGATAATCCAGTGATCAACATCATGGGCATCCATCTACACAATTAGCATTCGATGACATGTGTCAACCAAGTCAGCGAGCCTGACCACCCGATCCCGTTAGTCGCCTCTTACGACAAGCACGGGTTGCTGAAGACAAGCTCCTATTGATGTTTAGTGGATAAACACACAATAGGATTTGTGAATATTTATTCAGAAATGTACTATGTCTTGTATCAAACGAACCGAAAATTTCTTTTTCAGATGCATGTCCCCTGGTGGTCAAGGCAGCGTCATTAACGACCCTGACAACGCTCTTATGCATCGTATTTGGTTTCGAGGCACATTTCTGAACGTGTAGCGCTTTCTCGAGACCAATACTACCCCTTTACATTTTACATCGTCGATTAACTTGAGTATTATATGTCCATTCTAACATGATAAATATCATTCACTGAGCGCAACCATTAGGTCTGGTTTGAATAAAACATCGACAGTTGCAAAATTTGGTTTCGCTGTAATGGCGATAAAACATGCAATCTGATTTGTGCACTTTGCATAGACAGTTACATAGTACACAGGGTTTAAGCATGATATCACAACACCTCTCTAAAAATGAACAATGTTTTTCTCTCAACAAGACTAACTATCCGTCCTCAGAGGGAAGCGACCATATAATGTATTCAAAACAGAATTACATATTTAGATTACAATTTTAAATTTAAAAATTCGAATGAATTAATGCAACGTTGCATTAAATCGACTCTTGCGCCCTCTACCTGTCGAACATAATTTCATGCGAACCCCATAGACCAACGTCCCGCTCTTTTCGAATATCCTACGCAAAATCTGTCACTGAAACCACTTTTGCAAACGCCGATAATACCGCGTGCGACAACTTTCGATGCATGGAGCAATTGTCTACATTCCATATATGGCAAGTGCTTTCTGTATTGAAGCTGTTCGCCTCGAAGTTTCAATTATCGATTTTAGGCAAGTCGTAAGGGATAATAAGTCTTTTACTGCGCCAAAAGGAAGCTAAAGTGAGTGCATATGCCCCAATATATATGATATAGGCCAAAATATGGTAAAAGATGTGTGACATTGTGTCCTTTAAGTTCAGTAACAGATCCCCATCATTGCAAAACAATACGTTGAAGTCAAATCGTAACTCTGTATATCCCTGTCTCATAGACTTAACGCTTGTAAAATTTTAATAAACTTGTTACTGACTGTTGAGGTTCTGTGTTTTTGAGACCGCCTCCGTGGTGTAGTGGTTAGAGCGTCCGCCCGGAGATCGGAAGGTCGCGGGTTCGATCCCCGGCCACGTCATACTTTAAAAAAAAACTTTAAAATATGGTACTTGTTGGTCCCTCAGTGGGCTAGCACTATAAAACCAGCATAAGTCTGGGCTAGTACAAGCAGCCGCACATACACATACACACGCATGCACGTCGTCATATGAGCGAAATATTCTCAAGCACGACGTAAAACCCAATTTCACTTCACCTTACCTCTGTGTTTTTGACATGGAGGTTGATGCACGTACTTTCAACCACAGTCCAGTAGTTCTAGGAGTCCTAAACCCGTGAAGATCTCTACCTGCGCAAACACTTGCATCGAACGAAATATGTCTGAGTGAGGGAGTTTACTTTAACGCCGCACTCAGCAATATTCCTACTATTAGACGGCGGTCTGGACTAGAAAACCCAGTGATCAACAGCATGAGCATCGATCTACGCAACTGGGATACGATGACAAACGAAGTATGAACGACGTTGAAGAACACCCTATTGTGCTAGCATGTGCCGGTACGAATCCTCTTGGTATGAATAAGCTCGAACTAGAACTCCTAGTTGGTTGGTTCATTTGGTGTTCAACGTCGCACTCAGCAATATTCCAGCTATATGGCGGTGGTCTGTAAATAGTCGAGTCTGGCACAGACAATCCAGTGATCAACAGCATGAGCATCGATCTACGCAACTGGGATACGATGACATGTGTCAACCAAGTCAGCGACCCTGACCACCCGATCCCGTTAGTCGCCTCTTACGACAAGGATGGGTTGCTGAATACCAATTTTAACTATGGGCAGCCTCGGTTTCAATACATTGAAGAATGCATAGAGGACAAAATCATTGATATTTAGCAATATGAAGTTTTCTACCTTCCTCTATCATTAATCTGGGATTTGGACACCTAAATTAAGTAAGGGCTATTCTATATGAAATTACACTCACACAAATATTCTTCACAACATTATTTCTTTACAGATTGATATACATTGCGTTTGTGAAATTGACATATTAACTCAAACCATGTTTGTTGATCTATCGATATACATCTTTCTTTAAAATCAAATAAGAAGTTATTTATACAACCTACATCTTGATTGTCTACCAACTTCTGCTAAAGTATATTGATAACGGTATCTGCGGCATAATGTTCCATGTTCCTTTTGGTATAATGACCGTGTCCAATGTTTTACAATTATATATACTGTCTAGTTTTGAAAGATGAACACCCAAGTTCAACCCTAGACACTAAGTCCGGTGTATTGCTATCAGGAAAAAGAATTTGCTTTAAGAAATTATTGTATAAAAAGTCTGCAACCTGTGATGGATGAAATTCCCAAATTTCTGAGCCGTATCATTAAAATAACATTTTTCATCATCGAAGAGTAACATGAAAAGTCAAGACCAAGGTCATCTCTCTTCATTAACATCAAGAAATTCAGTCATATCATTAACATACAATGATAATAGCAGTGGTGATATTTGGCAACCCTGTTTTACTCCGCTCACACAATCAAACAGTTGCGTGTAGCCATCTTGCAATGATATTCATGACTGAACAATTATGTGCATAGATTTAATTAATCTAAAAAAAATACCTTTCACATTGCCAGACCAAAGTTTATACACCAAACTTGTTCTATTGATGGAATCCAATGTAGCTTTAAGATCAACGAAACAACAGTATAGTCTGCCACAAACATTAGTGACCAGTGTGTCCAACACAAATATAGTTAGTTCATAAATTTTAAAAGGTTATTTAATTAAGATGACACTACGCCCACCTTAAAAGGGATATGAAGGATTTCATACTGGCGCATGGAAATCAGAACTACTTTAGACAGGAACGATAACTCTATTCCTGTTTGATTCCAATGGTACTTAATATCACCGTAGTAATCATACATTGTATTGGTGTTTATGTTTTTAAAGAATTAAACCTCTTTGATACAACAAAAAGAAGGAGAAAAACGTATTTGTTACAGGCATTATTCTGACGTAATTATTACCAGATGTTCACCTTATATTTCCAATTATATTTCTAAATAGGGTTTAATAATCACAAATGGGATTGTTTTATTGAACATGTACATAAAATTTATAAAAGCTGCATTAAATCCCAAAGCTGAAACTTAAATATGACTTTAAAAAAATTCTCAAACTGAACATTCGTGTAACCTTGCTGTCATACCCTAAGTGGAATTTTAAGTGAATTCGCTGAAAAATATATGAATGACCAAAAAAAGTCAGTCTAAAATATTCCCAGAGATGTGACATATAAGCCCAATGTAAAAGGTTAAAGTTGATTAGATACATGCAGTTATAGATCTAATCTTATTGTTTAGAAACTCAGAGCGATTTATGATTACATTTCCTAAAACTGTTTGAAGCCCACGCACAATCTCCACAAGAAACCCGAAAGATCGTCAGAAATACACTCAATTGGACCCATGAGAGCCATTATGTCAACAAACGCACGTTCTAGTATTTGAATCTCTCACCGTCAATAGCATGATTCTTCAAAAACTTCACATTAGACAGCACAATTCTGTGAGCTACGTTGTTAGTACTTTCAATATGACGATACATATTTCACAGGGGCTTGTAACGCTAAAAACTGCCATCAAGGTATATACTGTCACTGGCGGGGTCTTAGTACTAAATAACAGGAAAGGGATGTAACGAGGTCAACACACCACGTTCGTTTCAGGGCGAATTCAACAATACACACTGTATTTATCCATTTAAAGTATGCACACATTTCAAGCCAATAGATTTACCTACAAAATGAGACATACAGCACAAAAATCGAAGCAGTACTTTGGGAGCTAGGGTCTTCGGAAGCTCGAAAAATCGTGATTTCTCGATTCCGAGCCAAAATCTCGGCTCAGAATTTGTAGCGGTAACTTACCCATTTTCTTGTTTATATCACAGTATACACAAATGACATGCACCAAAACACGTTGAACTGATGGCGCCTGTCAGCGCGCTAGTTGCTATTCTTTCGGAGACACTTACATCTCACTGTCATAATGAGTTTACGTACATTATTTCATCGCAAACAGAATAATTTGTGTCGTGCCCGTTCGCCATTGACGACCTTGGCCTTAACCTGCCCTGCAATGAAAAAGAGCAAGGTAGCTCATTGACTAAAAATATATTATGTCCCATCAAATCGCTGACTCTTTATAGTCACAACAATACCATAATGCCATAAACGATTTATGTAGTCGGGATTATTTTTATCAAAGCACCGCAATCATTACATGCGTTCTGATTGGTTTGTTGTATTTTCGCACATAACAGGCATCGATGGGGGATGAGTCTGCTTGGAGGTACGGAAAGGGGAGAGTGACTTGCCATGTGATGAAACTGTGAAAGATCTACTGGTGCTGGGTGACGTGTGTACACGTGTTGAGGACTGGCAAGCATGCTGCCACTCCATCCGCTACACCCTGCTGCTATGAGGCCTAGCGTTGTCGACCATAAAAGCCATGTATAGCTTGCAGGAATGGTACTGCTATAGGAGCCAGAATCTCGTCCCGATAACGCTGTCCGGTACGATTACTGTCGACCACGTGCAGTGGAGTACGTCCAGTAGGAGTTATCCCTGCCTAAACCATGACCGTCCCCCGCAAAATCGCTTATGTGTGGCCACAGTTTCATCTCTGATTCGCTCTCCATTACGATAAATCCTCTGCCAACCACCATGGAAGGACAAACTGAATCTATTTTCATCTGTGAAGAGCACACGAGACCATTGTCGTTGATTCCAGCGGCCATGATGTCCATCTCAAACGCGCCTGCCTGTGACGTGGTGTTAGTGGTGGACGAACTGCAGGTCAACTACAGCGGAGCCAGCTGCCCTTCAACCTCAACGAACGGTGCTAATGGATATTCTTGTATTGTTATCATTGAAGTGTTCATTGGACCCATTGGCTTGAAATCTCTGCCACAGGCTACTAATATCACTCTGACTCACACTAAAGCGGACAGCAACCTGCCGCTGAGTTTGACCAGATTCCAAAAGTCCTATAGCCTAATCAATTTCAGCAAGTGTCAAAAAAACGTATCATTTTAAGCTGCGATTTCAAATAGGTACCTGAACAGTGAAAAAGCATCAATGCATGTGTATTGTCCTCCACTTTCCAGTACTTTCCTCCAGGCGATAGAGCGACTTGCACGTGCAAATTAAGCGGTAGATGCATTTCCATATTGACAATATGAATAAAAATTGTGCCATTTGTAACAGAATGTATCGGACGTTTTAAGAACGTAATAATGACATTTCAACGGCCTGGCGTGTTTTTTTCATATTGTTAAGAAAGTTTGTAAATCACCCAGTTGTACATATTTCAAACAAAAAACGAAGATTTTAAAACTTTTAAGAAATAGTTTTGCCAATAGCTTGACCCTTCATTAATAGCGCCGAGTATATATAGACCATACAACAGAAACTTCCATATAATACCATTTTTATTAAATGAGTTAATAATGTGGCGACAAAGGAGTGAAAGCGATTTTGATGCTAAATCTTTCACGAGTTTCATAAAAACGTTATTACACGGAAGCGGGTTTTAGTATTCAGTCCATTACTCTCCAACATAAATTGAGAGAAACCGCTCAAAACTATGACACTCAGCTTTCCGCGGGTCAAGCATGATCTTGATTCCACCATGTGACCGACGTCCGCTGCTCTATAACACGAGCAAGACGAAACAAGAGTCATCAGAAGATGATTGACTGACTGACTGACTGACTGAGTTTACTTTTACGTCGCTTTTAGCAATATTCCAGCAATATCACAGCGGGGGACACCAGAAATGGGCTTAACACATTGTGCCCATGTGGGGAATCGAACCCGGACCTTCGGCGTGACGAGCCAACGCTTTAACCACTAGGCTACCCCACCGCCCCCAGAAGATGACAAATTCCCCCGGGCCCCATAAATTTGAAAGAACAAATCAACTGACAGTTACTTAAAGTCCAACTTGATTTTTTTGGACTAGGTCTATATTGTTTCCATGGAAATCATGAAAAATAAAACAGCCAAAAATCTGCAAATAGCAAAAGACAATACTTCAATATCTGTTTGATATATATGTCAAGTCATGTAGAAAGATATTGAACGGTTTTCGAGTTGTGATCAGGAACGAAACCCACCCCTCCCTTTTGGGATTAAGTCCGAATCGTTTCCATGGAAACCGGGAAAAATAAAAACGCCAAAAATCTGCAAATAGCAAAAGGCACCACTTTGGGATCTGCCTCACATATCTGCCAAGTTTTGCTGAAAGATATTAAGAAGTTTTCGAGTTGTGCTCCGGAAACGAAGTCCACCCCTCCCTTTTAAGACTAAGTCTGAATCGTTTCCATGGAAACCGAGTAAATAATAACTCACAAGAATCTGTAAATAGCAAAAGGCACCACTTTATATCTACAAAGTTTTGCAGAAAAATATTGAACGGTTTGTGAGTTGTGCTCCGGAAACGAAACCAATCCCTCCTTTTTGAGACAAAGTCCGAAACGTTTCCATGGAAACCAAGAAAAATAAAAATGCGAAAAGTCTGTAAATAGCAAAAGGCACCACTTTAGCTTAAGTTTGATATATATATACCAAGCCTTGAAGAAAGACATTGATGGGTTTCCGATTTGTGCTCCGGAAACGAAGGTCACCCCTCCTTTTGAGACTAAGTCCAAATCGTTTCCATCGAAACCAAGAAAATTAAAAATGCGAAAAATCTGTACATAGCAAAACGCACCACTTTATTCCCCATACAACTTCTTTTATAATTATGTTGAAAAAGGGATGAACGTTTCAATATTGTGCAAGTCATTGCTTGAAATAATGTATGTTAAATTTCATATAAATCAATTAGCTATGTAATGATGAAAACTAGTGCATCTACAAGGTTTAGTTGATGAATATCGCATGGTTATAATTTGTCCTCCACACTGGGCCGCCTTTGCCAGTTGTCTCAAACTGGCTCATCCGTCATACACCGGGCTTAAATCAAGTGGTAGGCCTCGGCGTACCCCGGGTGGTGTGCCAGGCTCGGAATCAAGTATAGCCGTTGTGTCGTCATATAACTGTGAACCATTTATGACGTCATGCGTCCAGTGTAATATAGCTGTAAAGCGGCCTTCACACGACAAGCTTAAGTTTGACAATACATGTTGTTAAAATTATGAAAGTTGTCAAACTCGCGTTTTCACACGTCTAAGACATGTTGTCACCTCCGTGTCCTTTGAGCGCCATGTCTTGATCAGTGTGGCCATGTGACAATTTCGTTGACTGCGATTGGTTGTTTCTGAACAACACGAGTTTGACAACACTTCACACGTCAAACTCGAGTTTGACAACACCGAAAGTTTGATGGAAAAGTTGGTGAGAATAGAGACCGATCCTATTTCTTGACAACAGTTTGATAACTCTGAAATTGGTGTGTGTAGCGAGTTGTTGGAACGTTCACACTCTCAAACTCGAGAGTACCGTGTGAAGGCCGCTTAAATAATGCACTGCAGTATCTTCCACAAGCGAGTAAAAACATTAGATAGTAAACGAGCAAGTCAAAGTTGAATCAAATATTCTACCATGACTTCAGTAAACACTGGATTGTGATTGGTTAATTAAAGTCATTCAGAGGTATATAATCACGTTATACAGGTCTCTGATTTTCCCTGCGCAATCATACATGGTTTACGGTAATGCACTATTTTTGTCTGCCCACCAACATGGCGGACACCAAACAACCTACCTATGCATCGATAACTTACGGCGATTTTGCTGTCGGAAATTACACATATGTCTTTAAAGATGGATTTAGCGATGACGGGCTCGACTCAGTACTTGCGTAAATCACAGCAATAGGTGTTTATACATACAAAAGTACTTCGAAAGCATGGAAACAAATATTCAGTCGAAAAAGATCAAAACATCGTCTGCTTTCCGAATAAAAATTCAGCAAAAACAAATATGTTTACGTTGATTCTATGTTATGTCAGAATGGTTTATGGACACGAAGTCGACCTTTTGAAATTTCGCTATGGACACGAAGTCGACCTGCGGCTAACTTTGATGTCGAAAGTGTTGTTAGAGTCACGCTAATCCGCCAGTGGGTGTTGTTTCAAGATTGTCGATAACTTGGGCGTGCAAAAGGCGTGAACATAGTTCACCCACGTGGTTCACCTGCGGACAAAAACGTCCCTAGAAGAAAAAGAAGTGCAGGGATTTGGAACGTCGCCTGGACGTCCTAAAACATGATCTTAGGAATGGCCTCATCAACACCAGAGATGCTGCATCTCACCTGCTTCATGTGGGATGATTTCGAATCAGAAATAAAATGGACGAAATATAACACTTTTCTCCTGTTGTCTGTGCTTTCAACCGCATAATCCGGATTATCACCTTGTGTAAACACTGGATTATCTCTGTCTTTTTTAATCCCTTGTTGATTGGTATAATGTCAAATGGACAGGACGTCGACCTTTTTTCTTACCTGAACCGCGAAATGTCACCCAAAGGTCAACGTCCTGTGCAGACACCAACGGAGGATGCATTAATATCGCACGCCGAAGAAATTTTAATGCCTTCCGTCCACATAAATAAACAGTTGGGTTATCAATTCAAACAAAATGATATTTTGAAATTTGTACTGTTTCAAATTTAGCGGTAGTAAAACACAATTACAGAATCTGCAAACCGTTTTGTTTAGCCCAACATATTTTTTTTCTAAAAGTATAATATCGTTGAAAAAGTTATTTAGCTTAGTCATGATCCCTCTTATCCATTACACTGCTTGATCTAAAGTAGTCTATTAAAGTATAATTAATTACCTTACCGTGTTTATGCCAGAGGTACACCCTCATGTCCTGATCCATCCTTTCGGAAATATCACCACCAATCTGGCTCTTTGTCAACAGACTCGCGAACATGCCAGCGAATCCGATTCAATTTGAATTCACTACACTTTGAAGTGATTAGGTCACAAAACACTTTCCAAAATGTAGAAAATAATATCCGTAGAATCGAATTTGAGCACAAAGTACACACATGAGTGTGCAAGAGTCACCACAGCTGTCGCACGCAGACGTAGAGGTGTGTGAGATCGTCAAGTTGACAGGGCGCAAAATTCAACAGTATCTAAATTCGGTACAACACGGACTTCTCGTTACAGCAAAAGCACCTCTACTCTTAAGTTTTGTACCAGTACCAGTAATTAGATATCAAAGACTATCTCAGTCATACAATCAGGTTAACCTTGCACAAACTGTCAGAGGCTCTCCTGTCGCATCTTTCCAAATTTGCACGTAAATGTAAACAATGACTTCCGAAAAAAGGCCATGAGGTTGCTGCCATTATTCTGGTGGGGAAAGGGTCTACGGTGGAATTTTTAAATGTGAACCAAGCTTTTTAAACTTATTTGATATATGTTTTCCAACTTATCAGTTAATGATTGGTGATTGATGCATTGAAAAACAAAACGTGATTTGTTATTACTGAATCTGGAGTTTGTTAGTCATTGACGGTTTGCCACCAATCAACCCGTTTCGGGCGATGCCACTTGAGATTGGAATGCAAGGCCGCTTCACGTATATTGACTCGTAACGAAAGAAAGAGCTCCACCTGAAACTGTTCATAAAATTATCATGGTAGAATGGAGATAAACCTACTGTGTTGGAAATCAGAGGTATATAACGAAATTATAATAGCTCTAAATTGTTCATTTAAAACCTCACGCTACGCGTTCGGTTTTAAATGAAATTTAGAGCTATTATAATTTTGTATAAAACGAAATTATAATAACTCAAAATTGTTCATTTAAAACCTCACGCTACGCGTTCGGTTTTAAATGATATTTAGAGCTATTATAATTTCGTTAAATACGTCTGATTTTCCAACACAGTAGGTTTATCTCGTAATTAATCGTCAGTAAATCACTAAATGAAAATGGAAAAACTAAACTCTTGAAAAATGAAAGTTCAACCGTGATATTAAAAGAGTTTCTAAAAATCATAAAATGAACATGAGTAAGAATAGGTAAAATTTTAAAGTTTTATCTAATTTACTTGTTTCATTAATCATAAGATGATTTCGATGGTTTGCGTTTTCAGTTACCACCAAATAAACGAATTTAAATTTTCCTTGACTGAAAATGAGGCATCCACCAATTATTAAGGAATATGAATGTAAACAACGCATTTCGCTTCTCACACAACACCCACTTATAAAAAAATGTCCATGATCCACACACCGGCATTGAGAACATAAACTCTGTTCTGAACAGTGGGTAGCTCTCATATGTCCTTGCTAACTCGAGCAAACAGGAACAAGTGTGTGTGCGCAATGGGACGGCTTGCAAACCCTGAGACTCCAACCAAGGAGACATGAATCTTCTTCCCAATAAGCAGTCTGCACATCGGAGAAATTTCTTCAAAGATAGGGCGTCAAGCTCCCGTGTGAACCTCTTGGTATAATTAGACACAGTGGTTTCCTCCTTTGACACCAGGAAATCTCGCCAGGTTGATGACGCGTCGTGGAGTTGGGAGCATCGTACAGTTATTTTAGCCTTGCTTCAGGGATGCTCATACAGTTCAATGTCAAGCTCCGGCATTTTATGATGAACATACTTTCCTTGAGTTCCCTATGGGCGACTTGTTCAACCATTATATCTCCTTTTCGTCAAATCCAACAGGTCAACTTAGAAATTTGGAAGGGGCCCCTTTGGCGACTCCCCGTTATGTCCTCTATTATGTCCTCTTTGGTTGCGTTCCTGGAGGATGCAACAGTTGCGTCCATCCCCTCTTCTTCTCTCGGACCTGAGTTCTGCTCTTCCCCATATTATATATCCATCCAAGTTTTATTTTACAGGTGTTCTTTTCTGTATTTCTGTTACCAACATTTTCCTTGTCTGTCTTCATTTCGGCGTCTTCGTCTGAAGATGTTAACTCTTTTGCTTCAGTTTTCCTTCTTTTCTTCCGTCCTTCTAGTTTTTCTTTCAAGAGTTTGTTCTGTTTATCTTTCCTTTTCCTTGGTTTTGCTCTTTCTCGTAAAACCATTCTTACTCTCACCCGATTTCCATGGTGGGTAATGTATTTGCTGAGTTCTTCATCACTCATTAGTTCGATCACTTCTGGATCAACCTATAAACAAAAGAAAAGAAAATAAATAAATTTAACGTTTATTCAAAAGATGTGAAAACAAGTTCAAAGTTTGTTTTACGTCCGTGGATAGTTTAATTATACACCAGTTTACCTCAATATTGTGTTGTTTACTTATAGTGAATATTTGTAGCGTTTAATCAGCATGATTATTAATCATTTTTCAAATGGTCTCTAGGAATTCCCACAATTCAGTGTCGTACTCCATGGTTGTTCTGAGATCTGTCATTTCCGTAATGATTCTTGATATAGGAGTAATTACCAGTTTCAAAAGTGATATTTGCCAGGGAAAAAAGTGGTATTGGCCAGACAAAAGTGGTAATATCTTATCAGTTAAAAAAAATTACTTTTAGAATCAAACCAACAGGTTAAATATTTGTAAATGTTATGATAACCACTAACTTTTTTACTAGTAATTAATAAAAAAAACACATGCACACACACACGTGTATTTTATTTTGTTGAATACAAGTGACTGTTGCTTACATTGGTCTTCATCGTATTACTAGTCAAAAAGTTAGATGCTCATCCTTTTAGGTCTGTAAAATATGGGAAACACAACCTCTAAATGACCGACTTAAGTGTAGAGACGATACCTAATGCATTTTCTTACGAAAACCCAGAGGGGACAATATTGTTTTTTGAATTTTCTGTTTCAAAATTGGTAGTAACCACTTTTTTCTAGTAATTGCCACTATTTTATATAAGCCTTATTTTGCATGTAATTTTAACATCTAATTCCCAGGTTAAATATATTCAGAAAGATATGGTTAGGGGTTATCATGATATTATTTTCACACAAAATGCTTTGTAAGCAGGAGGAAAGCTTGGGTGATTATGATGTTGCCCTTGAAATGAAAACCTGCAAAATGATTCCCAAACTTCCTGGTACTGGATACTACACTGAGACATTCTTCACACCTGGTGGCACATTTAGTAAAGGTTACACCAACAACTAGAAACACGTATTGTAACTCTTTCCATATCGAATATTTAAGTGAGAAATTGAAAACATCTGAAAGTACTTCGTCACATGATTTTCAATCTTCCAGGATGGCTTTCTAAACATCACCTTTATATGGAATTTGTTTGAAATTGTAATGTAGGTCTCTTTGACATGGACACTTTTTTCTACAGATTCTTCTTTTCTACAGATTCTGCAGCACGTACATGCATCACAGTGGCATAATTCTTCACAGTTTCTCTCACGTTGCTTTTGTTGCATTGCCCTCGCAGTCCCCTATGAATTTATCCATGATCAGTTTCCGATAACACAGTTATTGTTTATTGCTGGCAATCTCAACCATATTAGCAGTCGTTGTCCACAGAGCGAGAGAGAATGTGTGGACAAGAGTGACAGCATGACTGGCTGCCTTATTTTGTATGTAAGTTTTATCATCTGCCAACTTCCTGCCAATACGACTGCACTGATTTGGGGGATCCAAATGTACAGCCCTACGTATGTTGGAAATATCAATCCCCATTCCCAGGGTTGATGTGGCAAACATGCATTTCATATTTCCATCCATACTTTTGAGATTCGTTAGAATTCTCCTTTTACAGTCCACGTCAGTTGATAGCAGGGATGAGGCTGCATTTTGCACCTCGACAAAATGCAACAATTTTCACACACTCCTTTTTCTTGTCACGTAAGTATTCCAGAAGCCGCTGCAGCGACTCAAAATTACTTCTATGAGATTTCATATCAAAATCCAGGAAAATATTAGGAAGATCAGGTTTCAGAGATATCATTTCTGTAGAACATTCATCCATGTGCAGACCGCCTCCGTGGGGAAGTCGTTAGAGCCTCTCGTCGACTCAGTATGATTGCCGATGGTTTTGGATAAAGTGCCTGTTTACTGTCGAGGAAATGATTTGTAGATGTTGAAATAAGTTTTTAGATCCGTGGAATGCCGCTGCCGGTCGAATCTAGTCCTACATAGGTGCTTTCAGCCTGGCTGGAATTAATAAACGAATTTAACAGGTGAGTTTTCGCTGTCTTGGGTGATCCATGATTTTGGCTTGGAATTGCGGAGGTAGCTGTTTTCGGTGAGTCGTGGCTTCTAACTTTTGAAATAATGATCCGATGGTGACCATTTATAGCTCATTTTGTAGGGAAATCATCTCGCCTTTGATCCGTAGGCCTCGACGGGGCCTTAAAAATAGTTTACGTAGTGAAATCTAACTTTGATTGAGGAAGGGGTGGTTCCGTCGTTACATCCCTTTCCTTTTATATAGTACTAGGGTAGGGTCTATGTACCTATATGTCTTTCTAACGCTGTTTCTAAGCGTGACGCCCGTGTGGTATTGACAAGGGTTTTACTAATGCAATCTCACCTTTCATGACCTCTTGTTCCTAACTTCCAACGGTTCCAGTTTAAGTGCTGATTGACTGCATCAGCGAATCTTTTCCAGTTAGCGTCCATCAAGGCTATTAGGGGGGATATCACCAGAGTAATGCAACTTTCTGTATCAGACACAATAGATGGGATTAACATACACGTGGTTTGCCATAGCCAGTCGGTAAAATTCCAAGAACATTTCTTTCATTTAAAACGGACAGTGACACTTTCAGTTGCTCTTCTTTAGCTATGAAATGTGTATCCATCCCATAGTGAGATTTTCGTGAGTGGAACTTGTCTCAAACCGTTCAAGTTGGACAAAACATGTGCCAATTGTGATAAAACTTTTGAAGTTAAGCCTGGAGGTACAGGTTATTATCGCTTTTCCTTGGACAACAAGTTGTGATACAACAGCAAAGGAGGCAATAGCTGAAAAGACTTCAGCCTGTTTCACTAAAGACAATGAGGAAAGGCAATTTTCTTTGTGCAACTTGTTGGTCTCAACTAGGCACTGGATACCACTATAAACAAGCAGTTGGGCAGTTTTGGCAGAGCACAAGCACTACTGGATACATCGGAGGGGAAGGTTCCCAGAGAGCATCAACATGAACCTAAGTGATCAACCATGTATCAGTACACCAAAGATAATTTCTGTTGAATACTTATAAATATCAGAGCCTCAAGTAACGATTTTTGGTTAATGGAATTGAAAGTATACTGAAGGACTAATTATGGTCAAGCACAATCAGTCACACATGATAATGCCCCATGACTGACAAACAATGAATTTTGACATGAGTACCTTTGTTATATCTATTGTCATGAATTAGCCTGATTGGAAGTGGCTGCACGCTTTTTACTTCAACGTTTTTCAGGCATTGCCAATAGGAGTGAGGAAATGACTGTTCCAAAAAGGATTTGTGTTACTGCAGAACGCGAGGCAAACTAAATGGGATCGTATAACAACTTCTATCAAATAACTTAGATATGGCCAAGCTGTTTTCAGGTTATAATTCCATGCCAGGTTCGAGGAGACAATTTCTGAAGGTTGTTAACAGAATTGTTTGTAAAGAAGTTACCAATTAAGTGTCAGAGGGTGGTCATTTCAGTCTTAAAGCAATTCTGCCAAACCTTGAGAGTTACAGCTGGGATACAGTTCTAGAGGAGGTGGTGGATGTACGTCCTCTCTTAGAAAGTACACTTCGAGCTTCAGTCACAGATCGGCACTCTGAAGGCACCGGTGCCTCTCACGTGGAAAAGAGAAGAAGGTTAATTTAAAAACAGTTATTGGCCAAGCAATAACTTGCTTCCTTCATGGACCTGAAAAAGAAACTGTTGCAAACTGTCATATCAGCACATCTTTGGAAGGATGGTATGAAGAGAGAAACTCTTGACCAACTTGGGTTTTGGACAAGGTAGTGCTATTGGACCGGAAACAGCTCCTGATACCAGTGAGGATGGACCTTTGGATGTGAGAAATGCATATCTTGATGGCATATCTCTTAAAATTGCCAATGATATTTCTCAAGATATAGAAACCACCATATTAAGGGATGGCAAAGACGGTGAAGATATCATCGAATGTAAAAGATATGAATGTGTATTGGGGCAGTACGTTCATGTGAGGTGTGTTTGATTGTTCAGGGTAGTGTAGAGGATTGGTATTGCAGTGAAGAGTGCAACAAATGGGAGATGAGGAACCTATGATAGGCTGCTCTGCAGAGGAGGAATACAACAAAAATTAGAAGTAACACTGGAGATGTATCGGGATGTCTTCTTAAGTTTTGCTATCTGAGAATGATGACTGGGATTGCAGCACCAAATATAAAGAACTGAAAAGGAATAAGCCCATGCCCAAACGCCAAAACGAGAAAAGAAATCAAAACCTACAAAGGATCAAAATGACTACAAGTTCTTCTACACTCGCAATATTATGTTCCAGGGTTTGAACCTCTTGTGTAGATGACATGTTCATGAGGGTGACGGGAACACCATCACAACCTACTGGACCATGGATTTCTTGCAGTTCTTCCAGAAAAAACAAACGTTACAAATATGTCATTCTTGCACACCGGCTTATGGCATCAGTCAAGGGTTGGCTACCGGACAAACTGAGCAAAGATTTAGTATGGAACAGGACAGTAAATTATAGCGGGGGACTGGGGAGAAACTAGCCAGCAGACTCTCTAAGGAATTGTTGAAAGATTTCAAGGGCCATTACGCTTCCGAAACATTGATGAAATGCAATAAGATAATCTGACCACTTGGGCTCTGGACAAGGTTTTATCTAATTTCTTAGAGAAGGATATATACCTCCACAGGAGGAGGCATGAAACTCAGGATTTAAATGTCAAGTTTCTTGATCATGAAAACCTCATGTGTGAATTTGGCGGAAGGCCATACCTTTCATTTCCCGCATTGCATTGTCAGGAACTTGAGATTAAGTACCCAGGCAAATTAGTCCAAAAAATGAAGGCTGCTACCGGTAGAGTCTGTCAATCTATACATTAGTACTCATCTTTTCGTGAACACCTGGTGTTATTACTGACTTATGTTTCTTCAGTCACATTTTTTCATGTAACCTTGAGATTAAATGTCTATTCAAATGAATTTTGACAGCAAAAAGATCACGCTTATTTGTTGGTTAAACATATGGTCACAGTTAAAACAGCCAGGCTGTGCATCTTATTGCCATTGAAAAAATACGAACATGCACAGCATACATATATTTTCATGTATTTTTTAACACAGTTAAAATTTTCATGCTCATATGTACACTATATACTCGGTTGTTGATAATCTTTACTTATTGTGCCATTGGGTGTGAGCAATGTCTCAGTGTAGTATCCAGTAAGTGTTGGTATCATTTGATATTTCCAGTAAACAGATACACTGATACAAGATTGCTGACAGCTGATGAAAGTTCAATGTAGACAAAGCCACTTGAAACGTCGATAGATGAGCGTAAGTCCAAAGTAGCCATTGCATACATATCAGCAACCATCACTTTTATACCTATCACACAGTTCTAGACGTTTATAACAAAAACCAAACCACACGACATTCTAAGTAAACTAAGGCTCAGTATTATTCGTTACACTGCTATATACTGAGACTCAGTATAGCACTGTAACGAATAATACTGACTCTTAAGTTTACTTAGACTGAACCACACGACCACTATCTGGAAATTACTGGAATGCCACCGTCTTCGGCGATCGGAAGCAAAATAAAGGGAAGTAACTCCAACTTAGTTTTGGAACTATTCAGTAATTTTACTCAAAGGTCATGATTAAGTATAAAATATGAAACATTCTTTGCATTTCACAGATACCAAGCCTGAAAAAAGTACTGTAAAACATAGTATGAATTGGAATATTATCATCTAGATTCTCACTAAATTATCTGAGAGTCACAATAGTCTCACAACAATAATGATAACAAAAGCATTTCCTGTTCAAGCAAGTGTTCAGTGTATGATGAATAGGACTTAAATATGTTTACAACTCTACATGTATATGACCCGTGAAGATCCGGGGTAGAATAGGTCTTCAGCAACCCATTCTTGTCATAAAAGGCGACTATGCTTGTCGTAAGAGGCGACTAACGGGATCGGGTGGTCAGGCTCGCTGACTTGGTTGACACATGTCATCGGTTCCCAATTGTGCAGATCAATGCTCATGCTGTTGATCACTGGATTGTCTGGTCCAGACTCGATTATTTAAAGACCGCCGCCATATAGCTGGAATATTGCTGAGTGCCGCCTAAAACTAAACTCACTCACTCACATGTATATACACCTTCTGCTTCATTGGCAATGCATTGCCTGACCACCAGACGTTCAAAGAAATCAAAGTTCCGTTACAGTTTGTATTTCTCTCGAATGTCAGTGGTAATTGATGTGATAAAGAGATCTACTCTTCCATCCTAAACAAGTGCATCTGCAAAAAATACAATACACATGTGAGACCAAATATGCTATGCTTCTAAAATACAAACAATTCCGAACAGGGTATTATTGATGAATTAAGCATGTGGATGTTATGTTTAAATGAACATGCTGCACCATAAAGAAACGGTAAACGGAGTTGTAATGATCAAGCTCACATACAGAATACATTTGTGAGAGACACCTATTCCGAACTTGATATAATCATCATTATTTAAACACTATTAAATTTATTACATTATTCTTTTAAAAACTGAAGCTGAAATATAATTATCTTTTGGATAATTCCAAAATTGCAAGATATTTTCTTATTAACCAAAGACTGTCATATTCCCCTATATAATTGTTTTGCATAACTGGAATACTTGATTACAAATAATGACAAATAAAATCACAACATAGCCAAAATGTGCGTTAATGTTTTTTGTCACATCTTAGGCCACCTAGATGACATCCTCGTAGTCACTAGTTTACGTGGTGAAATCTAACTTTGATTGAGTAGGGGGTGGTTCCGTCGTTACATCCCTTTCCTTTTATATGGTACTAGGATACGGTCTATATACCTACATGTCTTTCTAACGCTGTTTCTAAGCGTGACGCGCCCCCGTGAGCCTGTCAAAAGTACGGTCATAGATCCACGTCTTGCCACATGCGACGACAGCAATATTTGTGACAAACCTCCTGTCTGCGTCAACAGTTTCAAACCCACTTCTTCCAAGGAACGCAATACCTGGAAATGACAAACTTAAGGTAAAACTCCATTCCTTGATCCATCGGGCAGTTGTAAATAAACGTGGTGAACACGCATATGCATCTTCAGATTCAGGACAATTTGTCAAAATGAAAGTAAATGTTTATTTGAGGTTTACTGAGGAACACTATGTCTAGGCTTTCTCATTGATAACATCTTTGTGAACTTTGGGGGTAAAACATTTTGCCAAGAGGTTGGCATCCCCGTGGCCTCCAGTTGTGCTCCCATCCTTACAGATCTGTTTCTTTAAGCTGATGAATTAGAATTTCTGCTTGGGTTGACAAAACAAGGTAATTTGGATTAGAAGTTGAATTTAAACTTCAGGGATATCGATAGTTAAATATTGTTCATAACCATCAAATAGCCAATTCCTGCCACTGATTGACCCACCTGAACTTGAAATTAAGGAGACAAGTGAGACTGCCACAACTGTTTCATATTTAGATCTATGTATAAAGACTCCGAGTGACAAAAACTTTCTACAAGGCCGTATGACAAAATGGATGATTTCAACTTCCCAATAGTCAACTTTTCTCTCATGGCGAGCAGTATTCCAACAGCTCCAGTCTTTGGTGTTTGCATTTCACAACTTTGAGGTACAGTCGAGCATGCTCTTTTTAACCACGATTTGAAAGAGCTCAAAACTTGTTCGAACGGTGTTACAACATTCAAAGCCTAAGTGATGCTTTCAAAAATGTGTATGGTAGACATGTGGAGGACATTTCGAAATATGATGCATTAGTGACAAACATTATATCCGATGAAATTCTCTACTTTGACTTATACCATACGTTCCCGAATTATTTCAGGTGAACTATTGACTAAACTTTACCTTTTCGCGTAAACCTGGTATCATCACTATTTCATAGTGATTCATAAACACATGTTCTGTCATATCCCATGGTGACAGTCACTGGATTGTCTGGTCCAGGCTCGATTTGTTTACAAACAACATCGTACAGCGGTGATGCTGCTGAAACAAATATATCCTCGTGATATAGCCACAATTGTACTATCGACACTGGATGTGGAAATGGTTTGTCGCTTCTATTTCTCTACACATGTCACTGAGATTAAATCGAACTTAATTCAATTTTAAAAGAAAATATAATGTTTCCAGCAATTCTCGAAACAATGTTTCTGGAATCAAGAGCATGGCGCTGGAACTTGCCTACTTTTAAATTGTCATCGGTGTTTCGACCAATCAGGAGACACCAAGTCATGTGACACTGACACATACAGCTGTCAGTCACTCCAGTTTTGGCGCGACTATATAAGATTGAGACATCGGGCTGAGTTTCATTCCGCTCTTTCACTTCGATACGAAAACAGCGAAAATGCCACCAGCAAGGGAACATCGTCGGGGTCTCTCGGTCCCTTCTTGTCCAGATTTGCAAGAATGTATGTCACCAATGAAGACAGCTTCATCACGTCGCATGATCTCTTGGAAGAGTACAAAGCCAGGGTGAACGCATGGACAACCGACAAGAACCTGCAGAAACTCGCCGCCAGATTTCAAGCCTTCACCAGCCAGTTCAAGGTGGTTGCCATCAACGCGGGTTTTACCTACGTCGGAGGTCCACGCCGTGGTTATCGAATTTCTCAGGTTAGGTTCGGTCGAAATTTTGGGGAAGGGGAACGGGATCTTTTGGCGGAACCTTTGGGTTATTCGTTAAGGCGGTATAATACTCGTAGGTCAGTGCGGGAGAGGGAAAGGAGGGGGGTTACAGATTCCGGCCCGTTTATTGCACCTGTCAGCACCAAAATTGGGAAAGGGGTTTTTGCTTCTCGTGATTACCGGGCGGGGGAGGATGTATGTGAGTGTATTGGCCAGCTCATACCTAAGGGGGAAGTAGAAGACAGGTTGCGGGAGTATGACATGCAAAATTTGTCTTATCGTTTTCTTTACATGGTTGAGGCTCATGGTGAGGAGGATTTAGTTTTGGACGGCCATCGTAATTCTCAGGGTGATGTTATTCATCCTGATCAAAATTTGGGGGGAAGCATGAACCACAGCTGGAAATCTCCAAATTGTAAGATTAGGCGGGATAGGGTGGGGGGTTCGGGGACACGGCGTTGGAGGTTCATGATGTGCACCATCACGGACGTCAGTGCTGGTGCGGAGCTGACATGCAACTACGGCGACTAGCGGCGCGGACTCGAAGCCTTCATCAGAGACTCCTGACAAGTTCCCACAACGGCCCTTTTCAGGGCTATCTATATATTCCTAAAGATAACCTGGAAACATGCCTGGAAATCTTACCATAAATTAAAGGTAACTGAGTTACAACTTATCGTTGCATCGGCATTTTTTCAGTCATATAGCGACGAGACCAAGTTTACAAATATATACACAAATCTATAATTACACCAAGTTACATTCCAAAGCAGGCCTTCATTTATACATTTCAACATCACAAAATTATGTTTACAATTTAGAATACGGGCTACAAAAATGCTATTTACTATCTACAATACTAATTATAAAACAGATTTCAAAACATGCATTGGACGACATATACTCGGGTTTTCAGGGAAAACAAATAACTTTACTGATGTGAATTTCATTGATTGACGAAAAAACACCCAATGTTGTGGATCAAATAGTTACGAAGACACCCCCCACCCCAATAACGTATTTGGCATGTGATACATGGGTTGGGGAAGTATTGGTGAAAAAGTGGCTTGTTCCAGAAAAACCTGCACAGAATTTATCAGTATTCGGTATTTATAAAATAAAATTTCTAATACTTTTTAACTTGAGAAAAAAACTGGTCCCACAGTTCTTGCGTACTAGGTTTAGACCTATATCTGTGATAATTTTGCTGACAGGTTTTTTAGTTTGAAATGTATAATTCGTGTAAAGCTTATTTTGGATATAGTGAAATAGCGCTGATGTGACTATAAATAATAGTATTAGCTAACTCACTCCACAGGAATAATGTTTTTCGAAGCATTGGCAGACAAATGACCCTGCTATAACTCCCTAGGCCCCAACCTGAGAAAATCAAACTGTCGGCGCCGATGTTTCTACAAGCGGTACAACTTTGATAGACTGTAACTGTAAGTTGACCACTGGTTTGTCCATTCCTTTGTTCACAAATGCAAGTCGGTTCTCCCAGCACCACAGCACGCAAACAATAACACTGTCCTTTGGGGTAGAAATGTGTTACCTCTGCTGGTTAATGTTTCCTGACAGGTGACGTCCCTGAAATAGACAAGCATGATTTGCACGTGCCCTGCGTGAGTTTTTTTTTGTTCATGCCGACTAGTTTTATTTTTTCAAGACATAAAACTTGCTTTCAGACTGCGCAAACTGCGAAAATTACAGTTAAAAATACCTAAGAAAGTCGCGTCTAGTATGTTAAGCTGATACTATTCAGTTTGTATCATAATGTTTAAGGATGCAGGATGATATGTTTCAAGGGACGGATCGCAATGTTAGGACGGATCGCAATGTTAGGATACATGTATGGATGTACCAAAATCAACCTGGTTCATTGCCGACCTATATATATTGTCAACAACTTCCTTTCTGCATTTCCACATGGTGCAGTGGGGTAGCCTAGTGGTTAAAGCGTTTGCTCGTCACGCTGAAGACCTGGGTTCGATTTCCCACATGGGTATACTGGGACTCTATTATCGCGGCACGTGAAAACATCGGCAAAGCGGAAACACCACGCCCTCTGACGGTTGTTTACATATGCAAATTATGTCAACGAGTTCTTCGCTCCGTCAAAAGTGATTATTTTCTTCAGAATGTCACGCCTAATCGTAAGTATACTAAAATATTCATCTTTGCAATAAGTTCTAGAACCTTTTGAAACTGGTTTGACCCCCTATCGCCATTGTAACCCACTCTAAACAAGAGCACCGAAAGGTCGTCTGCATATTTATTGTTGTAAAAATAAATCCGGAAGTGACGTACTGTGCCACTTGACAATCCAAAGACAACATATAGTTTATGACACGAATTAAGGCTAAAGATTATTGCGCTACGTTATTTTCACTACTTATCCAAATGAACAGAAGTTTCAAATCATTTCATTTTTTTTTAAATTACGTTGGGAATCCTGCTTAAGTTCCTAAATAATTTTATGTTATAAATTTTAATTATTTCATTGTAATATTTCATGAAAATGATTTCAAGTGATGAAATAATTCTTAAATCATTGTTGAAATGTATAGAATTATTTTATGTATTAAAAGTGAATCTTGGTTGACAATTGTTTTAATTTTATATTTTTAATTTACCTTTTCCACAATGCATTACACTATACAAACATGGATTTTATTATCTAATTAGTTTTACTGTTTTATTATCTAGGATCCTTATGCTGGTACAGTGAACAGGTCCTTATCATTCAAGCATATAAGGAAGCTGTATTTGCCTAGTAGTCTACGTCATGCTTTTGACGCTACTCAGAATGGACTGTCAGTTTACCGTGCAGCTAGACAATATGATGTGCCTGACTCAACGCTCAGAGACCGCACACCTGGGAACATAGCCTTGGAGAGTTCATCTGGGCCAGACAGACTATTCAGTTGTGGAGAAGAGGAAAAGCTTGTCAGCCATATAACATACATGGCCAGTATTGGTTATGGTTATTCCAAGTCAAATGTTCAGTACCTAGCAGCTGACTGTGCTCACTCTCTAGGTAAGGAGGCAACAAACAAACCACTGAGTGACTGTTGGTTGTACGGATTCATGAGGAGATGGCCTAGAGTCAAGCTTGCCAAACCTCAGAAATTAAGTCTAATGAGAGCACAGTACTCTTCAAGGGAGGTGCTGGACAGTTATTACAAGGAATTGTCAGGTATTCTTTCAGCTCATAATCTCCGACACAGACCAGAAAGAATATATAACATTGATGAGACAGATGTCAACACCGAGCACTCGCCACCTAGTATTGTGTGCGATGCCAACTCTCAGCCCCAGACAGTAACATCTCCAAGATCATCAACTGTTACCCACTGCATTTCCTCCTCCAATAATTATCCCCCCGCAACGCGTTTTGCGGGGGGTATTAGAATGGACTCCTTCCGTCCGTCCGTACACATTCTTCTTTTCCGGAGCAGAACTCTAAAACCGTTCGATATTTCTTCACCAAACTTGGTACATACATGGATCTGGTGGTGTACTGGTGCCTTTTGGTAGTTTTGGAATTCTGAATTAAATATTTTTTGGCGTTTCCATGGCAACAAGTTCGACTTTGAAATTGGTGGTAGTGCTCTTTTCCGTTCGATATTTCTTCACCAAACTTGGCACATAGATAGATCTGGTGGTGTACATGTACATTTTGGTAGTTTACGAATTCTGAATAAAATATTTTTGTCATTTCCATTGCAACAAGTTTGAGTTAGACTGAAATTGGTGATAGTGCTCCTTTCTGGAGCAGAACTTAAAAAACCTTTCAATACTCTCCTTCCACTTTTCCATATACACACCTAAATATTTGACATAATCATAACTCGTAGACATAATCATGAAGAGTATTTTGCCATTGCGGGGGATATTGATGACTTTGTCTTCTTGTTGTAACTATATTCCACCATATTTCATATTTCCTAGTAAGAGATGGAATCAAGATTATCTTGAAGGTGCCCCACCTGGATCTGATGGCGAAAATGTCTGACAGTGGATGGTCGAATACTGATGTATTCTTTAACTATTTGACAAAGCACTTTGTGAACCATGCATGGATATCTTCTGATGCATGTATATCTTCAACAACTCTCATCCTATTTGATGGACACAAATATCGCTGACGTTGGTTGACTGGGCTAAAAGACATAACATCATACTGTTTCTCCTTCCACCTCACACCAGTCATGTTACACAGCATTTGGATGTTGGTGTATTTGGACCTTTCAAATCCATGTGTCACAGGGCCTGTCAAAACCACCTGCAAAGAAATCCAGGAATAAAAATAACAAGGTATGATGTTGCGTTGCTAACTGCACTTCCATACATGCGATCCATGTGCCCAGAAAATTTATCTTCTGCATTCTCGAAAGCTGGTATATATCCGTTTTCAACATCTAAAGTCACCGATTCTCAGGTAGCACCATCTGAAATCTACAAAGATCAAAATGACAAGGAAAATCAACCAGGGCTTGCCAATATCGAATCACAAAGTGAAACAGCAACTTCTTGTATTTCTGCTACTCCTACTGATGTATCCACCAACCCTTATGACAAATGCAATGACTTCTTTAAGGTCTGAACAATAACAGATTAAGAAACCAAAGAAGAAATTTGTCCCACCATTCCTTTGAGGAAGTCTAATGAAGAAGAAAAACATTGACATTCTGAAGACATCAACTAAATCAAAGTCATCACAAATTGTCATCTCCGCTTCAAAGAATGTGAAAACAACTTCTGAAAAACAAAACAAAGTTAAATCAGTAAAGAAGCCAAATCCGCAACCAGGTCCATCAGCCATTTATGTTGACAGCTCTGGTGATGATGATGATGAAACCATGTCCGAGGATAAATCCAACAACTGCTGTGTCTGTGGAAAATTTGGCAAGATTACAGAATACCGGATACCTATCCGCCATTTTTATTTTGATTGCGCATTTATTTTTGCGCACTTCCGTTTTGTTTCCTTAGCAACGGCACGTCATGAATAAAGGCTGTGTTGAAACAGCGTTCAATATTAAATATTAAAGCTTAAAAAAAGGTAAGGTAACGGGGGTACCCCCCCCCCCCTTTATTTAAAAGCCTTACCTACCTTACCTTACCAATCAAAAAACACTTACCATCAGAGTGTTCCCACACTGCAGTTCCTTTTCCCAGCATGCATTTGAATAAAATTTCAACACACGATTACTTTTTACTCTGCTTACATCAGTGAACGCTGTTAAAATCCCCAGTTTAGGTTTCCTAAACCGGAAGTAAGGTGAGGAATTCGATTTTTACCTTAAATTCGTATTTTTATTGGATCGCTCGCAGGCTCGCGCTGTTTCTTCTATATATAGGAGCCTCACGCGCACAATAGAATGTATATAATTACCCCTGCGAAACTCAGTTCATGAGTTCATGAAGTGTTCATCAACTTCAACCAAAATCTTCATGAACCTTCTTCATGAAGACACACACTTCATCAACTTCATGAAGTTATTTTACACTTCATGAAGTTCTATTTTACTTCATGAAGTTTTTGTTAATGAACTAAGACTAATCTTATTCACTGTAAATTTCCAGAGTAAACTACATTGAAAAGAAAATACAGAAAAAATATTACAAGATACAATACTTTTATTCATGTTATAGCAGTGGTTTTGTACAGGTGCAGCATAAAAATATTTTCAACATATTTAAGAAAGTTTAAATTATCTGAATCTGATTTGTACAATTCTGCTTACATGCTTGATGTAGCTGTGGTCAGTTTGAGGGAATCTGACAAGATTGAGGAGCTGGAGAGCGGGTGTTTGTATTCACTACTGGTTCAAAAAATGAATGAGGCTATGGTAACACAGTTTCACAGATGGATTTTTCAGCATCAAAGACAAGAGTCAGAGGAGACAAACTTTTAAGCAATTTGAAGAAATGGTACACAGCCAAGTTGGCTTTCTGTATACAAGCTACGTTTAAACCGAAATATATAATATATTTTAATAATTGCTAAAAAGGCGTCATAGGGCACTGCTTCGAGAACGTGCTTTGGCACGAAAGCACAACAATTACGTAAAAGGGTATTATGACGTATTTTTATGGTGCGGTAAGGTTCTTAAAGTTAGGCCAAACATTCAAAAATCTAAAGTTGGAAAACATCTACAGCTGAAACGTGTCTTAGATTGTGAGTAGTAGTGTTTCAAACAGACAAAACTTTACTTATCGCACGTTACTGCAGTAGATTTTACACACTTCCTAATTTTTAATGGATCTTTCACGTTATCTACACCAATATGTCTATGGGGCCTTTTAAAATGTTTAATATGCCAAACAAGAATATGTGGACAATATCACGATGTTTATTTCTTTACTAAGTCTCTGGGTCCAGTCTGAATATTAATTGTACGTGCAGTCGAGACTCAGCATTCCCACGTCAATTCTGAATTTTCGTAAAACCGATCGAACACTGATTTAAACAACTACTCGCTTAGTCCATGTAAAGTGTGAAAATGACTTAAAACGTTTTGTTTTGAAGCCAGTTTCCGACCACAGATGAGACATTCAAATTTGACATCGTGTATATGACGGTATTTCCCTTCTTTTCATGATGGAATCGGTAAATCTTCCTCCCGTGAGTCGGGTGCATCCGCCATTTTGGAACGATGGCTGGTACGGGATGATCTCGTCGATCGTGATTTTTTTTTAAATATGTATAGAAACTATAGATAAATGATACTATAAATCTTATGGAGCTTTTAAAAACTGTATTGAGTCGTATTTGCTTCTTTAAATATGTTATTTATTTTGAAGAGAAAAACAAAACAACTCAACTGATTAAAATAAAGACGTGTCTTGGCATTGGTTCAATTATGACCTCGAAAGAAAGATCACCTCTAATTGGCTGGAAGCGATTTTGGCGCTTTTCTAAATTCTGAACATGGCGGTACCGAACATGACTGCATCTATGGACGACACTGATCGCGTGAACTTCCAATGTTGTCTTCTCTTTTGGTACGACGGAGAGAGAAATCAATTGTCTCTGACAATTTCTTCACCAACCAGGAAAGAAGTCTAGGCAAAAGTTCTGTGGCAAACTACCGCGCCGTCGTTGTGGGAATCAAAGGTAAATGATCGAAGTTTAAGTTAAAAATATTTGCTTCTGTATTGAAAAATCGTGTGAGCTTGTCACATTTGTCAATATTTTGATAAAATCATATCTTCAGCTTGTATAATTCAGTCTTAAGACCCGAGAAGATTCGGGTTAGAACTGGCCTTCAGTAACCCATGCTTGTCGTAAGGGACGGGATCGGGTGGTCAGGCCCGCTAACATGGTTGACAGACAGACGCCATATAGCTGTAATATTGCTGAGTGCGGTTTAAACGTCCCAAGTTCTGTATTCCTGTGATGATATTTTTGTGATTGCTTGTATTTGTTGTTTTAACATTGATGTGACAATACCAAAGATATATCTTCATTATCCGGGAAGAAATTCTTTGTGCATCCTTCGTCTAAAATAAATTCTTTTATTTCAGCAAATTCTGTTCTTCATAAATTGGGATTTAATGTTGATCTTTGTGGCAGTAAAAAGAAAGGTGTTTTGCAGAAAAGGACCAAAAGGTTTTCATAATCAGGAATGTGATATGCTTTGTGTTGTATTGATTAAAATTGAAGTTCCCAATGATTAGTAAAATATACTAGCTCTATGACAAGATTAATTACTATGACTCTGTGTGACGAAAGAATAGTGACTTAGCACAGGAGTTACTTGTTCCGTTTCATTTACATGCAATAATTTAAACATCAGATATTACTTATCTCATTGAATTGTTTTATCTACCAGATCCTGCGTCAACCTATGTGCCTTCACCATGTTCAGGGGTTAAACATAAACATTCAAAAACAGACTTGGACTCGACAGGAACCAAAGGTATTTATTTGTGTTCGAAAGGTATAATTTGTAGTGATGTACCAATGGATCAAATGATCGGATAATTTATCATTTGACAATCAAACTTTGATTATATATTTTAATAAATTCCAATCGATAAAACTATACTGTCTTCAAGAATAACAAAGATTGGTGTACATGCAAGATTTGTAAATACCTCCAGGTAGGCCATAATACAGGAGGTCAAGGCTATTTTTAGCTTGCCAAGGGAGCCATCGTTTTCTTCTTTTACAGGTAGTGGATTAAAATAATAGTTTTTGGGTGGATGCATATATCATTTAGACCCATGTTTAATAATATGTTATGTAGTATGTTATGAAGACTTATTAAAAACAACTCCCAGGGTTGGAATTATCAATTAACCCCTTGCCTAACGTCCATGTCCACTGTTTTTTTTTCTGTCGGGCAAGCAAATTTGTATATCACACTGTACCGGTGTCCATTTGACTTTCCAATGTTAATTATGTTGTTTATTTAAACCATCAGTAAGAAAACGGTCGGTATAGTGGAAAAATTATCAGGGCAAGTGACTTTACATGTGCCACTGTATCAGAGTACACTATCAATTTAAAGTTATTTCTACCCCTGAATTTCTTGATAAATATATCACATTGAAATCGAAACAAGCTGAGCAGACTGTGAAGAAACTGTCTGCTTCCCCACCACATATGATCGCATCACAAAAACATTTTGTATTTATGAAAGGCACAATTCTTATTGAATTCACGAACATGGTTGGAAATGTATAGATTTATTGATATTTGTCACATTCACTCTTAGATCTATAGTCGTTCTATTCTGATTTCTTTATGGCAGTCGACATATAGATATTGAGGTCTACTTTCTCAATTTTCACACACACAAACAATTGGCAACATAAATATATCTATGTCGAAACGTTGCATGTAAGTATTAAAGAAGTTGTTAGCCATAAAATTATCCTTGTCCATTCTTTGAATATGAACTAGTAAATGCCAGTACTTCCACCCTTTATAATTTTGTTAGCATTGAAATTTCATGTGTTGCTTAAAGTTTCTTACCATATGTCTTGTTATTTTCTATGCTTCCAGGTGATCCTGCCATCTCTGGAGGTTAAAAAGGGCACGGCTGTTGTTCAGTTCAACAGAAGGTAGCCGCGAACATAAAAAATAAATTTTGTATTCTGCTTGACTGAAGAAGGCATTATAGTAATGTTAAATGCACCAGGGATATCATTACCAGTATGCGCTGAAATTGGTTTTGAAAAAAGTATTTTATGGCAACTTATAGATGTATAGCATATTTTGTATCCTTGTTATATATTGTAAATTGATAATGGATAGACCAGACAGAATGTGTTTAATTTGTAAAAGACATATCGAGGATAAGTATCATTTTATTTGTATTTGTAGTGCCTAAGAAGAATTTAGAACCAAATATATACCTGAAAAATACTTTGCCCATCCTATATATCACAAATTTGCAATGTTGATGGGCAGAAACAATGAAACTTCTAACAGTTTGGGGGTGGGGAACGTGGTCGTCAGGATATATTTTATGTCCCATCCCAACCGTCAATTTTGAAAGTTATGTAAAAATGGATTAAAAGAAAATTCTAACAAATAAATAAAGTCAATGAATCTTTACTCACTGTTGTTGTTATTTATTTTATAGGTGACAATAACAATTCAAGGATAGGCAACTGCAAGAGTGAATTAAACTTTTGCTAGTTTACCGGCTTGTTCGTTATGACAGTTCAGAGTACTGTAGATCTATTATTCCTATAACTTCCAAATTTCCAATTTCACAAGAATAACTACTGTGCGCAAAGGCAGAACCAAGAATGCAGCACTGTAATTCAAATATAAAACTCTAATAATCCAAAATTTCCTAAAAATATCTCGGCCCCAAAACACTACAATTTACGTCGAGTCTGTTGTCTCTCTAACTGCTTTAGAACGAGAGTATGCTATATGTGACGTCATACTTCTGGTAATGCATGTAGCAGAAGCCACCAAACGCGAGAAGAATGCGATCTAACATCCAAATAAGATGTGACATTAAATTAAACGGATATAGTGTACCAATTACAACCTCCAGGAACATGCCTGCGTAAGTACTTTTTTAATATTCATTTATATTTTAGCAGATTTAATGTATAAACAATCTCTGAATCAACAACACGTTTTGAAGACGTAATCGCCCGGAGATCGCGTGACAATTCGAGCATATCTCTGGAGCGAATCATAACAATTAAATCTTATGACAAAATACATTAATATAATCTTGTAACTACAATATACAATGTTTTTACATACAATACATGTATGTAATTAGATGTAATCATGTCTTGAGAAGTTAATGAACATGATCTCAGAACATGATAAAAATACAAAGACCTCGATCATGTATAGAACAGTGATATGGGCCTAAGACCACCCCACATCAGAAATAAACTTGACTTCAATAAGAATTAAATATTATTCTACTAAATTATACCCTGTCTTTTTATCTTTTTATCTTTAGAGAGCATGGGGTTTAGATGTGAAATTCTGTGTCTTGTGTTGCAGAAAAAAGTTGCATTCGTGAACTCTTCAGGAGGTCTTCATGAACTCTTCAGGAAGTCTTCGTGAAGTATTCAGGAAGTCTTCGTGAAGTATTCATGAAGTCTTCGTGTAGTATCTTCATGAAGTAGATGTCTCATTTAATTTTCATGAATTCTTCGTGAAGTATTCATGAAGAATTCGTGATCTTTTCGACAGGGCAGGTATCCGGTATTCTGTAAGTGTACCGAAAATTTTCTCCTCCTGACTTGAAAACTGTGTCAACCTTGTCATAGTGAAGTGGGCACAGTGTGACAAATGTGGCCACTGGACACATCTTACCTTCAGAGTTGTTAGGGCACCCATGAAGGGCCACCTCCTCGTGGTGGGTGCTGGGTAACGCTAAGCGCCCTTCAAACCCCCGTTGTGGACCCGGGGGGATATTTGGTCCACCAACCCGTTTGCCGTGGGTTGCGCCCCTGTGTCGGTGGAGGACGGGAGTCTGGTGGTTGAGGGCAGCAGGGGCCTGGAACTGTGTTACTGTTGCCCAACACACCACTTTGGCCCTTACTTCACCTAGACGGGTGGTAGAACTGGCCCGGTTCTATCAATCGGCTGGTCACGCCAAGCCCTGTGCATAGTTATTTTATTTGCACATTTTTATTATTGGACATTTTGATTTTCAATGTACAAATTATTTATATACGAAATTGCCTAGAGTCCTATGCCAGAAGGCGGTGGCTCATGGGCCAATCTGGTGATGTTGACCACTGAATAATGCATGTCTCGAATTTCTTGTCAAGGACCGAACCAGTCTGGCATTAAATAGGTAGATAAATGCAGCTATTCATGTTGTATTCACTTGAGTATAACACCCCTGTATCCTTGGTGTCAGCATCTTTGAGATCCGGTGCTATATGACACTGTCCTTGTTGATATTCCGTGGTGGATGGGGAGCAGGGGTGCTGAATCTTTTTCCTTTCATTATGGCGTCACAACAATCTGGTTCACTGAGAAATGAAAAGAAAAGGCGTTTGGATGAACTTGACCAAACTACAAGAAATACCTCTTCAAGTGCTGAGTCATGGGCTAGATTTCTGGTTATAGAAGGCAAAGATAATTTACCTATCAAACTTAATCCTTTTGCGATCTCCAAAGCAATATCTGGAATTTGTGGGGAAGTGGCGAACGTCACCCGTCTTCGTAGCGGCTCGCTTCTGGTCGAGTGTGCACGGAAACAGCAATCTCTAAATCCTTTGTCAATCAAAATGTTTGCAAATATTGAGGTTGCTGTGTCTGTGCACAGAACTTTAAATTCTTGTCGCGACATCGTTCGGGACAGGGCTCGTTGTCTTTCGGATATGTCCGAGGAGGACATTGCAACAGAGCTTAAGGAGCAGGCTGTGACAGCGGTGAAACGTTTCACCATGAAGAGAGAGGGTGTCGTCATTAACACCAACACCTATCTCCTGACATTTGCTCTTGCAACCATTCCCCAATCAATTAAAGCTGGATACTTAAACATCGGAGTGGAGGTGTATGTCCCCAATCCACTCCGGCGTTATACATGTCAACGTTTTGGCCATGGGTCGAAATCATGTCGCAACTCTGTTGTGTGTCACCGCTGTGGAGACCATCATGCTGATACAGACTGTCAAAAAGAATATAAATGCGCAAATTGTGAAGGTCCTCATCCTCCATCATCCAGATCCTGCCCTGTGTGGCAAAGGGAAGCGACAATTATGAAACTAAAGTGTGAAAAAAGTATTTCATACTTAGATGCAAAAAAACTGTACGCAACTCAGAACTCAACTCCTTTGAGTATCAATTATTCCGCTGCAGTCACACGTGCTGTAGCAACATCATCTATAGCTTGCCAGACTGACTTGACATGGATCAAATCAGAAAGACCTGTTTCAACCAGTCCACACAAGTCCCCAGTTACTGAACCTATGTCACCGGCTACACAGACTACTTCTTCTTCTCAGACTGTTAGTCAACCTGAGCTACAGTCAAAATCAGTAAACAAACAGCCCCACTCAGCCAGTTCAGCAAGAGGGAAAAAATTAAACAGAAAAGAGACACCTTCTGTCCCTTTACCTTCAGAGCTCCCTCTGGAGAACCCCTTTGGACCTCTCGACATGGAGGTCACAATGTCCTCACAGGACAAGCGGAGGAATAGCTCTTCTTCCCATTCTCGAGAGAGATCTCCGATTGAGCCACCATCATGACTCAATTGTCTAATATAATTCAGTGGAATTGCAGAGGACTGAAGAATAACTTCAATGAAATACAATTACTCATTCAAGATCTTCAACCGTCAGCATTATGTCTTCAAGAGACATACCTTAAAAATACTGATACTTTTAATTTAAGACGGTTTAGTGATTATCATTCCTTCTCCCCTCCAGGCAATAAAGCTACTGGTGGCGCCTCTATTTTGGTGCACCAGAGTGTCATTCACAGTCCTGTCACTTTAAATACGGATCTTCAAACTGTTGCTGTGCGTCTGACTCTGCACATTGCTCTGACATTGTGCAGCTTGTATATACCTCCTTCTTCAAATATTCAACAATCAGATCTTCAAAATCTGTTTGATCAACTTCCGAAGCCATGTCTCATCATGGGCGATCTGAACGGTCACAACCCGCTTTGGGGAAGTGACCATATTAATACTAAAGGTAAAATCCTTGAGGAATTTATTTCCGATAATCACCTGTGTATATATAACGATGATTCTCCCACTTATCTACATCCAGCTACGGGAACATATTCTTCCCTGGATCTGTCAATTGCCGCCTCCAACCTGTATAATGAATTTGAATGGGTGGTCCATGATGACCTATGTGGGAGTGATCACTTCCCCACCATTCTCAAAACAGTCAACCCTGGGGATGATCCACCTTTATCGAGAAGGAACTTTGCCAGGGCTGACTGGTCATTATATGAGACTCTGTGTGCTGAACAATTAGCTCATGATCGTTTTAGGAACAGTGAAGATCCTATTCAGTCGTTTTCTGATATCCTTAATGGCATTGCTGACAGAACAATTCCTCAGTCCTCTGCGGTTCCACATATTCGTAAACTATGGTTCAATAACGAATGTAAACAGGCCAGAAAGTGTAGGAAGAAAGCAGAAAAATATATTCGCCGACATCATACTGTCAATAATTTAGATAAATTTAAAATGTTAAATGCCAAGGCGCGATGCAGTTTTAAACAGAATAAGCGTCAGTCTTGGCGAAACTATGTTTCCAAAATAAATTCTCGAACACCGATGTCAAAGGTGTGGAACATGATACAAAGAATAAAGGGCAAAGGTTCCAAATCTACCGTTCATCATTTAAAGGACGGTGATAATTTGTTAACTGATAAGGCTGACATTGCCAATAAGCTTGGTGAAACTCTCGCCAAACATTCGTCTTCGTCCAATTATGTCCCTGAGTTTCAGAAACAACAGGAGAAGAAAAGAATAAATTTTACATCAGACAATGGAGAAGACTACAATGAATTATTTTCAATGCATGAGTTACGTACTGCCCTTGAGCAAGCTCATGATACAGCAACAGGAGCTGATAATATACACTATCAGCTCTTGAAACATTTACCTGATTCATGTTTGGAAACACTTCTAAATATTTTTGATACAATATGGACTTCAGGGAATTTCCCAACTTCGTGGCGTAAAGCCATAGTAGTCCCTATACCAAAGCCTGGCCAGGATCATACTGATCAGTCTAATTACAGGCCAATCTCTTTAACGAGTTGCGTCTGTAAAACCATGGAACGAATAGTAAATAATCGATTAACATGGTATCTTGAAATCAATAATTTCATAACAAATATTCAATGTGGTTTCAGGAAAAATCGTAGTACCATTGATCATTTGGTACGATTAGAATCCTTTGTCAAAAATGCTATAGTCAATAAACAACATGCAGTGTCGATATTCTTTGATCTCGAGAAAGCGTACGATACCACCTGGAAGCATGGCATTTTAAAGGATTTACATGATTTTGGTTTAAGGGGTCGTTTACCTCTTTTTATATCACAGTTTTTAAAAGACAGGCAATTTCAAGTCCGAGTGGGTTCAACCCTGTCTGACCATTATAATCACGATCAGGGTGTACCACAAGGCAGTATTTTGTCTGTCACATTGTCTAGCATTAAGATCAACAGTTTATCCAAGGTTTTAAATGATTCTATCGATGGATCACTTTTTGTGGATGATTTTAATATTTCTTGTCGCGGTAAGAATATGCATACCATTGAACGACAACTACAGTTGTGTTTAAACAAAATAAATAAATGGTGTCTTGAAAACGGCTTTAAATTTTCTAAATCAAAAACTAATTGCATACATTTCTGCCGTAAATATAAACCACATAAAGACCCAGAACTGTTTTTAAATGGCACTCCCATCAAGGTTGTAAAAGAGGCCAAGTTCTTAGGTCTCATTTTCGACTCCCATTTTACTTTTCTTCCGCATATTAAATCCCTCAAAACTAAATGCCTGAAGGCACTCGATTTATTGAAAGTCGTGTCTAATTCAAGGTGGGGAGGGGATCAAGCTACGCTCCTACACCTTTACAGATCACTGGTCCGCTCGAAACTTGATTATGGCTCCATCGTATATGGTGGAGCCTGCAAAAGCAACCTAAAATTGCTGGATTCTGTCCATCACCAAGGCCTCAGACTTTGTCTTGGGTCTTTTAGAACCTCTCCTGTTAACAGTCTTTACGTCGAGGCAGATGAACCTTCTCTTAACCAACGACGTATAAAATTATCTTTACAATATATTACAAAATTATATTCTAACGAGTCTAATCCAGCATTTCACTGTGTCTTTAATCCTCTTTATGAGGATTTGTATAACAAAAAATATTCTCTTGTTCCTCCTCTTGGGCTCAGAATTAAGCCATTTATTGCTGCTGCCGGCATTGAGCTGGAAAATATAGCTCCTTCCCGTCTTCTTTCTTCTCCTCCTTGGCAATTGGTTAGGCCACAAGTTGACCTAACATTAACAGCATTTAAAAAAGCAGAAACTAATGAATTACAATATAAACAAGAGTTTAATCAATTAAAAAGTAAATATAATACATATAAATCCTTATTTACAGATGGATCCAAGGATGGTGGCGCGGTGGCCTGTGCCACTGTCATTGGATCCAGAACATTATCTTCTCGTTTACCAGATAACAGCTCTATTTTTACAGCAGAAGCAAACGCAATACTAACAGCCTTAATATATATTAAAAGACACCCTAAATATCAACAATATATCATCTTTTCTGACTCACTTTCTTGCCTTCAGGCTATTAAAAATATTTCTTGTAAGCATCCACTTTTATTAGAAATTATTGAATTGTATAATAAGCTTGCAACTGGCCAATGCGACATCGTCTTTTGTTGGTTACCCAGCCATGTTGGCATTTCTGGGAATACAATGGCCAATCTTGCTGCCAAGGCTGCACTCAACAAATCTGTGACGCCACTTCTGATCCCGTACTCTGATTACAAAGCTGCTATTAGATCTTACATCCGTGATCTGATGCAGAAGAAGTGGGATACCCAAGTAGGTATAAATAAATTACATGCAATAAAACCAACTATCGGTTACACCTACTTGGGTTGTCATTCCAGATTTGAAGAGGTCATCATACGACGATGTCGTATTGGCCACACAAGATATACTCATGAGTACCTATTAAAAGGTGAGGATCCTCCGTTTTGTATCCCTTGTGATGAAAGAATCACGGTCAAGCATGTCCTGCTTGACTGTGTTGAATATTCCATCACAAGGGATAAGTATTTCAATGTCAAAACTTTGAAGGATCTTTTTTATAATGTTAATTATCATTTAATAGTTGAATTTTTAAAAGAATTAGATTTGCTTACTGATCTGTAAATAGTTAAATATTTTATTGTTGGTAGTTTAGATTAATAACTGAGATTGTTAGTGGCTGTGCCCTCAAAGGGGGTTGAAGTAGCGTAAAATTATTGTCCTCCAGAGAGGGTACGTAAGTCCAAGAGCATTCAATGTAAATTTAAATCTACTGTTATTTTTTATCGTAGAATATATGTTCTTTTAATTTGTGGCTTGAATATCTAAAATTGCTAATAGCTGAGGGATGGTGTAAATCCAGCTAGGGTCCATGCAGGAAGCAAAAGTACTGTAAGTCCCCATGGTCCCTAGTATGGTGATCTACCTTCAGTTGTTAGCAATCTATAGCCCGGTTTTATATTGTATTGTCAACTATAGTTAAACCGTTTTAGATATAATTACTAGTTTTTAAATTATTCTCTGTGATAATCTAGTTATTTTACTGTCCTTCGTAGGCCGGCTTTTATAATTTACTATTACTTACTATGTGTACCAATTAATTGTTCTCGTCACGATATGGCTGAAATATTGCCGATGTGCCGATAAATTTTAACTCACTCACTCACTCACTCAGAGTTGTTAGACAGACTGGGGAATTCCTTCGACGCTAGTAACCCAAACTCACTGAAACTGTTTTGTTTTGGTGGGTCATTCTACCGCAACGGACAAGTTTGGATATCCTATCATAAAAAATAAAACTGTGTAAAACATGATTAATTTCAAAGTATTCCTGATTCTTAGATGATATATTTTGCTAAAGTTATTCTTGCAGTACAGATTTTCTATTTTTTAAACTTAATTTCATCAGTCAAAAGATGTGATGGCATACCAAAATGTCATTACCGCAACAAGTATAAATGAAGTTTAATTTGATAATACAAATTACTTTTTAAATATTTTTTCTAAGTTAAAGTGCATAGCGGCTTGATTGACATTAGTAAAGTTACTTATTTTTAATTATTTTTGCATCATTAACCTTGTTATTCTATATCAGTGTGTGAATTTTAATCTTAGTTAATCATAACGAACCCTAAAAGAGTCAGAAAATATTCACAATAAGAGGTACATCAACATTTTTTAGCCACACATCTACATTTTATTGCAGAATACTTAAACATCAAAACAAATTTTGAAAAAGGTAATAAATAAAGTATCTTCATAACAATACAAGTGTAAAAACATGCCAGCAAGAATGTTGTGGTAATGATATTAGGGTTGTGGTAATGACCTATCTGGTGGCTGATAATTTCTATTCAGCTTCACATGGTAATCTTGACATATTACACAAACAACATGAAGAGTAATCTGTTAAAACAACAAACTTTAATCATGAAACTCTTTGAACTTGGAACATTTCAAAGCTGTGAACTTCATTTTCTATGTGTGATGATAGTAATCAATAACAAAACTTCATGACAGGTATAACCCAGACATTTCACTGAAGTTTGTTGTTTTAAATCTGAATACAAATAACAGTGATTAATATGTTTTAATTTGATAACAACAATAACATAAAATAAGTAACATGATTCTTATTGTCACGCCAACACTGCTGTACTCACTTTGTCATACTGGAATAAACTTTTAAATGCAACTTGTGTTTTTGAACACTAAAACTGTAACCTTTCTCAAAACACTAAACACGTCAACTGAAATAATGAGCCCTCTGCTTGATTAATCGATAGATGCTCTGAAATAATCCAGCATACAGAAGGATAATATCTGGAATGGAAACTTGAGTTGTATCATTTCTCAACCTGCAGTTTGCCTCTATCTTAAGTCACCTTTTTCTTTCAGTCATAAATCATCAATTGACAAACTGCATTATTGCTTACACAATGCCATTTAGAAAGTGGTCAAATGTAACATGTGTTATATTTGGAATTACACTTGTGGAAGTCGCGGTAGCTGAGTGGGTTAGGCAGCTGAATTTGTGTGCTGGCGATTGGGTGCCTGACTCTGAGGGTGTGAGTTCGAATCCCGGATGGGGCTCAACTCAAAAAAGTACTAGAATTTGTACTTACTAAGAAAGTGTAATCCCAAATATAACACATGTTGCATTATTGCTGTTCACACTCTGCACATGTATTAAAACATTTGTTGTTATTCCATAATCTTCAAAATGTAACTTTTTGGACATCAGAAGTGTAACATTGAATAATTGTTGACGCAGAATAACACAGTCCAATATTAGTAATAACTAGGTTTCTGTGTTTAATACCTAGAATTAATCCTGACAGATCTTGTGTTAACAGCCCCATCAATACAATTCATCCAAGTACTTTGGGATAGCTTTCCAGATTTCTTTATCAATCTGGTGATGTCTTCTAGTGACAAGAGTAGGAGGTGGGATTAAATTAATGATATGTTTTTGATCATACCAAAGTATGTCCGGGAGAAGAGATGGCCAGAAGAATCTGTTGTCACCAATCCTATGCATCACCATGACTTCAGCCTCCCCACTCTGTACATCCTGAACAACTCCTGGGTAGGGCAGACCATCATATGACAACACACCACAGTCCTTTGAGCTCCTCGGTGATCTCTGTAACAGGAGAGAGTCCATTGACATGCTTTGAAGACTCTTCATTTGATGAGAATTTCACTTGAAAAGGTTCATAGCATCCACATGACTGGCTTTTTGCAGAAGCAGCTAACATTTCTGCATAACACTTCACCTTTTGTGAATGAATGTAGCTGTTGGAGCATCATGGTTCCCTTGATTGTTTGCAGATCGTTTTCAATATTCCCATCTTCCTTCTCGATATCTTCTTTGGTGATGAAGTATATCTTCACATTTGAAGGATATCTTTTCATCTCTTGGAAGAGGGCTTTGCCGTGCGGAATATCAGTTCCATGTGTGACAATATTATCAGCGTTCCTCTTTATTGCCGCTCCAACACCATCAGCGGCCCCCTTGCCATGGCCAGCCTCCAGAAAGTTCAAATCCCCTCTTTTAAAACCAAGATCATGGATGATTGTGCTGAAGGCATAGAAGCTCTTCTTATTCCTATATTGGGTTGTTGGCCCATCACTGATGAAGTAGACAGAGTCAGTGTTAGGACGAGTGCTGCGAATATCGACCAAGACAGGTCTGAGGTGGGCCCAAATTGCTGCTGGGTCATGTCTGTTACAATCCGAGATGGAGAAATAATGGACTGCTTGAAGTCAAATCCATACATCATCCCTGTGTGTAAAGTGGCTTGGTTGTGTGATGACCCAAAGTGAATTCTCTGGATTTCCTTCTCGTACTTGCAGTTGTAATTTACGGAAAAATCAATGTGAAGTATGATTTCATTTGGTGCAAGGTTTTCACGGAGATTCCTCAATGCTCTAAATTGGTGACCAATGTTGAACAGGTGACGACATCCTTTCCTTAGGTCTTTTTGGAAGTCTTCTAGAAGCTGCTGAATGGTTCCATATACTGTACTCTTTCGTGTTACCTGGACAGTGTAAGACGTTGTGACATCACCAGATCAACTTTGTCTTTCCTCTCGCCTGTTTTCCCAAACATACCAATATGTTTGTTCCCCTGGGTTGTGGTCATTCACTTCTAGACTTCTTGTTGTTGAACACACAGTGCATTCTTGATACATACAGCTTTTGGTATCTGTGTTACAGGTTACTTGCTTGGCCAGAACATCTATCTCTGCCGTGTTAATCACCTTCAAGTGATGTAACTTCTCAGCCTTGTATTTCAGATTTTCATGGGTCTTGCAAAGGAAGGTATCTCTATCTCCTGATGTTAAAGCAACAATCCAAAATGGTCTTAATTTACAGAAAAGGGAGTAGGATACTTTTGTTAATTGTTCAGATAGATACTTCAAATGGAGATTCTTTAATTACTGAGGATTCGTTTCTGTTTCT